>NW_010321681.1:0-8388 GCF_000700745.2 Antrostomus carolinensis
CGCCCCGCACCACGGAGCGCCCCGCGCCTCTCGGCCTGGGAAGAAACGGGACAGAATGTAAGGCTGGCACCGCCGCCGAAGCGCCCGAGCTGTGGCTGCTGCTCAGCACCTTCTCTGACAAGAGACCACCAAGCTGCAGCCATTTTTCTGAGAGGCTCCAGTAAAAAATTTATGGTCATTCCCTTTAGATTTATGGCCTGACTTGGTATTTAGAAACAGCAACAAAGGATTTTCAGCAGTGCTCTAAAGTACCTGCCATGCCCGGCCCGCTAGAACAGTTCTTATTTTCATCTCAAATCCTCAGATTCAGGACGTAGATTTTGTAGGAAGAGCAGGATCTTCAGCATTATTTTTTGATCTGTTTACATCTAGGTTTGATGTTATCCAGCTCTTCAGTGTTCGAAATAAACACAAATACATGCTAGCAGGGAGAAGTCTTAACATTCCGATGAGTTCAATAACTGTGCTTTCCCATCTTATGTCATGTGCTGTCCTGAATGAAAAGTTCCATCCTGAGTAACCCAGGGACAGGTGTCCTTCATTAGCACTTAGAAATTCCTCTCTCGTCAAACTTTCAAGACAATTGCAGGCTTTTCACTCTAGATGAGGTGGAAAGTAAATGAGGTTTATCCCTGCAGCAAATCCTTCAGAAGTCTGGCACCGTCTGCCATTAGACAAGGATTGTAGAGATGCAGATAGGGAAAGCAAGTCTAGGAAGCAGTCTTGCTGAGGCATATAAATATGCCTTGTATTAATAGCTGTTTATTAAAACAGGTTATAAAATACATTTTCACAGTTAAGATGAGTGACCATCTTGGCCATTAACCACCCAGGAATATACTCAGATCAAAGTTTTTTGACCTTTATTTATTACAGCAGATAGCTCTACCTGAAAATGCCCACTTTTAAAATCTTATTACTGTAAAATTCTTATTTAGGTCAGTGATTTGACATTCTTGCATGAGTGAACACTAAAGTTTTTGCCTTTTTAACTTCCTAATCCTGGTGCATAAATCTTTTATAACCAATTGTATTCTATGTGTCTTTTTGGTGTTATTGGATTCTTATCTTTCATTCCAGACTAGGTTTCTGATTTAATATATTAAAAACTTCAATTCAGCTTTGCTTTCCTTATTAAGATACAAAAGAAGTAGAAGATTATAGAATGCTGAAAGAACAATATATAATTCTTTTTTCTTTCCTTTTTTTTAAAAAAAAAAAAGAAAGAACATGAAAAAGTTATAGTTTAAAAGGAAGGAAGATTATGCCATCCTCTTTACGTACCCCTTTTCGACTGTTGTACAAACACAGAGAATTACTTCTGACTTTGAGCAAGTACATTTGTGTGCTCTCTCTTAGCCACTTTTGTTCAGATAGTGAGGTCAAGCCCTGCAGCCCTAGTTTTGCTGGTGGGTCTCAGCAAGCTCTTGCTTCTCCAGAGTGCTGCTGGAAGATCACTCCCTAGGGATCTGCTGGCAGGATCACAGTCTCGAAGTCTAGAAGGATGTGGACATAAAATTGTCCTTTACTATCCCATATTGCTGCCTACATTACAGCTGGGTGAAAAAGTAAAATCAGAGCCCATTCCACCAGCAGAAAACCACCAAAAAATACAGCCAGACCCTAAGTATTCCCATGAGTAGGAAAAACAAATAAGCCTGATTTTTGTCTCAGAAGTGGCCCGTATTACAGGTCTTCTTATGACAAAGAAGGGCTGACAACTGAAAGGTTCGAAAGTGATGAGAAAACTGAGGGGACTGCCTTGGTTATACAATGTTTGTATTGGCAAAGTCTGGGCTATACCCACTGTAATAGTATGACAGATTAATAGCTAGCAGATTAGTTTACAAAAGGCAGGTCTGATCGTTCATGCAGGTACATCCAAGACGCCTAAGGGATGGATGAGCCTGCAACAACAGCAAGATCACACTGCAAATTAAAAAATCATCCATACAGAATTAGACACCTGAGTCACTACTGCACACGGAAAGAGGGGTGGTTAAAAATACATATTTTTTGAACAAAGATGAAAGGTGTAAGATAGAGAGATTTTTATCCACACTTAAATGAAATTTACCTGCTTTAAATAAAAACTATCTTGTTCATGCTTGGAGTATACCTGCAATTACGTAAATCTGAACATCAGGTAGTCTTTCCCTGTCCTAGGGAAGCTGTTTGAAGTTTTTTTTATATATACAGATATATAAACACACACCCGCCTTGTACCCTATATGTCTGTGATGTGACTTGGCCACACTGTGCTCAAGGACCCTGGCAGCAGATGGAAAGAGCAAGAGCGGGAAAACTTGTATGTCATTTTTTATTTGCATGTATAAAGCATAAACAGGCACAAACAGTTGTGAAGTAATACTCAGTGGCTTAGTTAACCACTTATTTAGCTGAAAGTGATTTGTACTCAGGCTAAAGAGAATGAGTAGGCAAATGGTCTTTTTTGTAGCAATAGCAGAAAGCCCTGACCAATGAGCCAGCCATTGTAGGGTGAGGAGATGGCAGCCAGGTGTGTCTGGGTGTCAGGAAGAAAATCAGTGTATTGTATTGCCATGCTAGCCGCCTCACTGGGACCCAGCCACACCACCACTGTTTCATGTGTTTTTCCAAGATGGCTTGTAAGAAGTTCATGAAATCAATCTGGCAAGCCTCCACCTGAGTTTTTTGGGTTACCCTACTTATTTTCTGATTTGGGATTCATCCAAATTAAAAACAAATTTGGAGCACAGCTGGGTGACTCTCACCTCTGGGCAGCTTTAGAGAGCCCAGGTCCTCTGTAAGGGCTACAGGGGAATACTTGTGTCCTGGGGTGCAGGTTTCCCAGAACGGGAGATGCCCTGATATCCAAGTGTGATCCAATCCAAAAAATTAGATTCTACCAGCTTTGTAGTGCTTCAGACCCAGGGTGGTAAAATCCTGATAGACCTGACCATCATTCAGTGTTGTGCTGGTATAAATCCCTGGTTCAGCTGCCAGTTATTGCAGATGCCCTTCTGCAGACAAAGGGGGACTTTTTTCTCCCCCATTTATTTTTCTCTAAGTTCCCTGACCTGGAAACCTGACATTTTGTGGTTCACACTTATGAACATTTCAGCTATTCTCCTTAAGTCCTGTTTAGGATCTATACTGACATCAAAATGGCACAGACAATAGAGTCTGCACCTACTCAGAGGAAATGCAAACAACACAACCTTGTCAGGATGCTCAGCCTCAGTTATTCCTCCTTCACTACATAAATTCATTTATTCCAGCATCCATTTCAAGTGATTGCTTTTCTATACAACATTTTCTACGTGCTACCCAGCTCCACAACTGCTCTTGCAGTACAGAAAATTGAAAGGTACCCCCCTGCTTTAAGAACCTTAAACCAGACACAGCATCTGGCATCAGTTTTCCCTTGCTTCTTGAAAGAAAAGGGCAAAAAATAGGAATAACGTACTCTACAATCTGACATGCCTGCCTCTCTTCAGAGTGCTGCAGAAACTGCCAAAGAACACTGGATATGTGGGAGAATAATACCGCCGTGCCGCTGCCAAGGTCAGGCAGTCTCGTGCGCTGGGCTGGCAAGCCAAAGTTACTTACATAACTAATGGCCATCGGCAGGCAACTTCAAATTTGGCACACATTTTTCTCCCCCACCCCAATGTAAAAGGAAAAACATATTAAACTTGTTCTGCCTTGAGCTGTTTTTCCTCACTTGTTTATTTCCTACATCTCTTCCAGCTCAAGATGCTCACAACTACTGCTACAAGCATAAAATTCAGTGTTCAGTGAGGGCTTGATGGTTTTCTCAGTTTCTTTGCATACTGCTGGGATTTTCTCTCATTTATGGTGTACAGATGCCAATAAGAAAGGTCATTAAAATAAGCTGGGTCATCACAATCTAATCCTCCAATATTACCATGCATATGTATTTCTTGCATCTGTCCCCTGCCAAAAACCTGTTACTTCATGTCCTTACCAACAGCAGCTGTTGCTTACAGTGGATATCACCATAGGCTGAGCTGTATTACTCCTCTAACGTAATTATCTGGTCTAAATAGGAAGGTAGATACAGTATGTACACCTACCACTTGCAAGGGAGCAGCACACATGGGGCTGTTGGAGAAAGCCCTGCACCCTCAGGTGACTGGGGAAGGGCTGGGTGCCCTGGGCTGGGCTGGAATGGGGCTCCCCGCCCAGGGGTGGGTCCGTTTGGGTCCCTGTTGGGGCTGCTCAGGGCTTCACACCATCCCCAACAACAATTTCCAAACTACAGACTCCCTCTCCCTGGAGATGGCAAGCTGCAGATGAAATAGCAGAGCTAGTGAAAAAGTGGTTAACAGGAGCTTTAGCAGAAGAATAGAAGAATGTGGAAATAAGCTCCTGCCATTTCTTACATTATCTGAGAGCTGTTCAGCCATGAATTGTCTGTAATAATTAGCATGAGAATATCTCCTTGATGACATTCATACTGCATAAAAGGGTCTGCATTTCCTCCATCAAAGTGCATATTTATGAACTGAATCTCCAAAAGACAGAGCCTTTGATAGTATTATTTTAATATTTTTTGCATACGATTTAGAAGTTTAAACTTCAAGAAGCCCTAATAATAAAAAAGACTATCGGATTTCTGCTAGTCACCTCCATTTCTAGCAAACACAAACACATATATGGGAGTTACTGCTTAAATATGAAAGTGATAGACTATACAAGACAGAATGACATGAATAAATTTACTTTTGATCTTTAATGATTGTGAGAATAGTGACTTGAAAAACCCAACCTCAAATGCTGAAGCCATTACATGGCATATGTTTTTCTCATTTCCCATTTATTTCTTGACCCCAGTGACAGCCTATTCTGAATCACACTGAAAAAACTCTACTTTCTGTGTACTACATCTGTGTGTGCATGTGCTTCTGCCCCTTAATTATTCAATATCTCTTATTTTATGTACCTGATTACTGCAATTCCTCATAACTTAAGCTTGATCCAAAACTAAACTCAGGAGGGGCAGGACTACAGGACTCAACTCCATCAGAGGTATGTCTGTAAGGACATACAATAGACATGCTGCCACCGGCTTGAGTAGCTTAGCCAGCTTGAGTTTGACAGTCTTAGATGTGGGGAATGGTAGTTCCTCTTCTCAGATGTAAAATTTACTGGAGATTTGTGAACAGGACCTGCTCAAAGCTGGTGGACTTGTAGCTGCTTCTACTTACTGCTGTCTTGGTGTTATTTCTAGGCCTTTATTTTAGCACCTACAACAAGCAGGTGTCTGAAAGTTTAAAACCTTAAAGCCTGAAAGGCAGATGATGGTTACTTTCTGAAGTGTTTATAGAGAAAATACTCCATTTGGTTACTTTCCTTTCAGCAAAAATGCACCAGCATGTGAATTATCCCAGGCTTGGACAACTCGGGCTGAAAGGGGACCCAGGACGGGAGTGTGTGTATGAAGTTGTGTACAAGAGGAGGTGCTGGGACACCGATCCTGGTGCCATGGGATGCTAGGCTCATTTTCTCCCAAATCTGAGTCCTCTCCACCTCTTCTGCACTGCCCATTAAAATGATTCTCCTTGTGACTTGCATCTGCTCCTCCTTTGGTTTGAAAGACCCTGATGCTACTAGTGAAGATATTAACCTGTATCCACATACAGGATCCACAGCCTGCTGCAGATCTATGAATTGCAACGTAAAATGGTTTGGTTTCTCACTAGTTTTTAGAGGCTGCTAATGTAAAGTTTGGAAAGTTGAAGAGAAAATAAAAGGAAATATTAGTGAGGTACAGTCTCTCTGAGAACAGAGAAGGAAGTGATATCAAAAGTGATATCAAAACCAGCACTTTTCCTACTACATGGCACTGCCTGAAAATCTTCCTATAAGCTTTCCATGTGGAGTTTATTTTATTGCGAAGTTGTCAGTATTAGGCAATTACAATTGTTGTAGCTAAAGTCTTCTTCTTTTGTTAGAAAGCAAACAATTTTAAGTTGCATAATTTCAACATTTATATTGTTTAGACAAATCCTTTGGCATTTAGCATGCATCTCTAAAGCTCCATTTCTAATATAATATATCTTCTATTATTTAACAATAAATAATTTGCATTTAATTCATGAATGCAGATAGCAGTATATTATATGCACCAACAAAATAGTGAGTAGTGCATTTCTTACTCTCAGGGATGAGAATGATACTGGCTATATCTCCCTACTAAAGAAAATAACTAATATTTGCTAAACAAATAACTCTTCTAGGCATCTCATTTTTTCTGAAAGTTGAACAGAATATTCCGAATAAAAAAAATCCAGGAAAAAATCTCTTCATACCTTGAAAAATTCTGGAAATACTAATTGCTCACAATAGTAATAATAGTGAATGATTTTATTTGCAGGAAGATTAATTAAATTATCTTCCTTATCTTTCAGCTGTTATTTGTCTTCTTAAGCTGTAAATTCTTTGGTGCAGGGATTGACCTTTAGTGGCCAAATATGCCATTGCTCAAAATCTCTTGAGCATTACATAAATGAAATTAGTATACAAAAAATATAGTATATTTACACTTATCCTTATAAAGAAGACACGGCCAGCCCAAACGTACCCACTGTGGGGTCTCAACCTGGCCCCCACCACACTAGTGCTTTTTAGATCAGGTATTACTTGGAATAATCTGAAAATGCAGAATTTAGCATATAGAATCACAGAATGGTTAGGGCTGGAAGGGACATTTAAAGATCATCTAGTCCAATGCCTCTGAAGTGAGCAGGGACATCTCTCCACTTTTTTTAAAATTCTGAAGCAAATGAGAAGTGAACAGTCAGAAAATGGATAGTAAGAATAAAATATTGATCTGTACATCACAAACACCATAAAATGCTTGTCCTGATCAGAAAACAACCACATAATTGAGAAGATATAGAAGCGTCTGTGTGTTTTTGGAAAATGTAAATTCATCACCACCAGAAATTCTTGTGGGAACACACACACCAGTTTTGAAGGAAGATTCTTGGATCTGAGACAAAATTTCTGATCAGAAAAAAGAGAGGATAATTGGTGGTTCAGATGTTCGTGGGGCATGTGGGAATCCTCCCGACTATATTCAAATCTCCATTTCGCTTCTAAAAGGTAACAAAAATGTGAATCTCCCAGGTGAACATTTTAGCTATTGTCTAATCTGGGATGGGAGAGATTTCACAAAAGAGCTTCACAGGATTTTAATTGCATCCTAACTTTGCACAGGACATCTTCTGGATGCTTGAAAAAGCTGCTGTGACATGAAAGGATGTTTCCGAATACCAGTGCAGGGCCCTGCTCCAGCCCACTTTTCTCCTTACCCCTCCTCCCTCTATCAAGCAAGCGAGAAACAGCAGTAAGGTTATAGTCTTGTGCTTATAGGGCTAGTAGAATAAAAATTCATCCGCATGAGAGGAGGAAAATAAATCCTATTACTGTTAGGATTGATTTAAAAGTCACAGTTGTTTTACTCATCATTCTTATTCATAATTCAGCTTATAACTATAAAAGATGAAGGGGAATATGCCCTACTTTTCCCTTTATAATTTGACAGCACTTCTGGAGTAGCTTTGCCATGAAAACTGGTGCTTGCTCAGTTTCCCTTGCTGTGTTTTTGGGCCTTCTAGAATATAAAAGAAAAGAAGAAAATCTGGGAAAAGGGCAGGGGGGAGAAACACAAACAAAAAGTCTCAGGCAATTACAGCCCTCAGACTGACTTGTGCCAACACTTTTCTCGCTGTTTGCCTGCAAACTGATCAGTTGACAGTGTCTTTTTCAACTAAAAGGAGGTGTTTGCTCTTATTAATGACTGGAGGACAAATCTAACCTCTAATGGCTGTGACTAATAGCCCAGAGTCTGCAATCACTGTGGAGCAGGAGCCTTCAAAGCCTGTCAAAAGGAGACAAATGTAAGTCAGAGCTGTGAAGCCAGAGAACGGGGGTGAAGCCTTTAATTGCTCATGTTCTCACTAGTACCCGTTTATTCTTGATAAAGGCATAAACTCTGGAGGTAGCTCTGATGCCTGGGAATGCCAACATGATTACACATGCAAACATGGTGTGCACACCCATATTGCCTCTGCCATCGCTGCACTTAGATGTCATCCCATCTACCTCTACAAACCTTCCAACTGTCCAGCCTCTGCTAGGCAGGGTGTCTGCACAGAGGCAGAGGTCAGGCAGCAGTGCATAGGCAATGGAGATAACCTTATAAAACCATGTCTGTTTACTTATTCCTCTGGCAATACATCAAATAGGAGCTGGGAAATCCAGTTTCCCCCTCAAAGCCTTCCTGGCTTCCTACACTATTGATTAATGTATCTCAATGAGTTCAACCATGTCTCTAGGGTTTTTGTGTTTGCATATCCATAGCCATCTCCAAACAAA
>NW_010321681.1:8418-34657 GCF_000700745.2 Antrostomus carolinensis
GATGCTGCTTAGTGCATTTGTGTGTCGGCAGATCCTTGCTGCCCTGCCTGAATGTGGCAGTGTTTGATTTCTTAGGACTTTGTCTGTCTCTTTGCAGAGATACGTCAGTTGGAAACACTTTCCTCAAATCAGTTTATTTTGTCCTTTACTTTGGCAGCTATCGATAAACATCCTCAGCTGAACAGATTCCACAGCAGGAAATATCTCCTGACATGCAGGAAACACCCTCTCTTCTTCTCAGATTACCTTAAGTGGTAAGGCTCAACTTGCCATCAGCCACCTATGATATTGTTGCCTGTTTCTGCTATTTGATGAACCTTTATTTTGTACTTATTTCACTCATATTTTTCTTCAATTATGGAACCATTCTACCTGACAATACTGCTAGTTCAATTTCTCCCTCTCTGTGATTTCACGTGAATGCTCCCCATACTAAGTAGGATCTATTTTTACAGGTCTTTTGCTCTGTGTTGTTTTCCATTTGTTTCTCTTGTGTATTCTGGTCAAGGGAAATCAAATACAGACAGATTCTGCTACTCACTCTTACTCAGGCTACAAAACAGCTTATTCAGAGAAAAACATTCTGCAAGGATAAAAATGCCAAAAATCTATGCTTTGATCAAGGAACGATATTTGAACACGTGCTACTGGAGCATTTCACGTAGCTCACGTGGTCTAAATGAAAGAGACAGTAGCAAACTATTAAAATGCAGTTAGTAGTGCAGGTTCCTTTTTTTTTTTTTTTTTTTTTTTTGGTAATGTCCATTATCTGTTGATGCACAGCAATTGAATAACTCACTTTGACATCATCAGTTTCCCAGGCAGGCAGAGTGAAGACTGCCCCCAGGAACTACTCCACCAAAGAACTGCTCTCCAACAGAAATAGTTCATAGCACTTCGGTAATCTCAGCAGCAGGATTATTTGGCACACACTCTGCAAAATGCATCTTCCAGCTAAGGTACTAACCCAGCACTCAGGGTTGAAGGTCAGCCCAGTGCAGATTGCAGTGCTGGTGAAGGCCACAACTGCAGCAAGGGGTATGACGTGATGCATCGTACTCTCTGTTTGCCTGTCATATGCACAAATGTCAAACTGCTAAAGACAACAGACCACAAAAGCTGCCTCTTGCCCACCCCTTAAACTGTTCATTCACTAGCCCGTGGTCAGCAGTGAGTTTGTGACCATGGCCAGTGGACTGTCCCAACACACCCACTATGCCACGCTGAAAGCCTAATGCTGCATCTGCTCTCTGAGATCTCGTTTCTCAGCTACTTAGAAAACATGATGGAAATAAATCCTCCCTCTGATATGTGCCGACTGGTAGGTCCCCTCTCTCCTCCCGGAAAGGTCCTTATCAGCAGTTACGGAGGTCTGGCTGTAAAATGCTCTGTGAAACAAGGACCATTGTCATTTGGTGACCTATTTCCTTGGTCAGTCTAAATCCACATCCTTCCGCTCTCCGAGCTGAGAAATTTGGAATCCCCTGTGGTAATATTGCATTGCCAAAACTGACCTCAGCCCTAAAATAGTTCAGGATGTTTCCAGATATTATTTCACTGGGATGGAAGTGAACACTCCTTCATCCACACCATACACATTAGCACCACCTATTTCTGACAGCCTGTCTGCATCCTAGGAGGGAGGTGGCTGCAGGACCTCCCTCCTCCTGCTGAAAAAAAAAGGCCGCTCCATGCCTTGCAGCATTTATCCCTCTCAGTTTTGGAGAATGCTGCTTTGCACCACTCTGTGCCCTGAACAGACCATGCAGCTCTGCAGCATCACAGCAAGGGATCAGCTCATCAGCTGTTTTTTCCAAATCTTGGTGTATTATTTCAAACATTTTGAGGAGGTGTGTTACCTAGCTTATATGTTGGTCTCTCCCACTCTCATCCAAATAACAGATGACACCATTTAACTGCTAGAGCACACGATCCATCATTCCTTGCAACACCACAGGTGCACTGGCTACACCATATGGCAACTTCTTATACTTGAACAGCCCCTTTGCATGTGTTCACAGTAAAGAGTATTTATTAATCTGGATCTGGTGTCACATGCTGATGTGCTTAAGACAGGTCAAGTTTTGTAAGCCTCTCCCCACCTGTCATTTTGAAAGTCATAGTTTAGGGCTTGGCTGATGATCAGCTGTCAGGGGTTTATGGCCTGCATATGTCAAGCTTCTAGCTTTCATCAGAGCTGTGGTAATAAAATTTTAAATAAAAATTAGTGGCATAATAAGACTTTTCTCTATTGACTACAGAAGGTTTTGACACTTAGTGCAAGAACAATTATTTTTGTGCTTTCCAGAACAGGGAGGGAGCCAGCTCCATCCTAACCTGTTTTGTGCCCTTGCCATTGATCCAGGTCACAGAGCAAAAATGGCAGCACCGTAAGGGGTGGCAGAGTCCCTGCAACAAAAACACTCTGACTGGAACTAGACCACAACATGACAGAAACAATACTGGTAATGCTTTAGACAGCTCTTCATTTTGCTGCAGCTTTTGTTCTTCTCGATTTTCTTTAGGACTTAAAAAAGAAACTTTCAAATGCCTGCAGGAAGGGTTGTCCTAGGAGATTTCCGCTCTGCTTCAGCAGTCTCAAGGGGTTCAGAGGAGCATCAGCAAAGTGTGCCTTCAACTGCAGGGACATGAGGTCCTGCTACGTACAATCAGAAAAGAAACCTGTTAGACTCATTTAAAAAATAAACAAAACAAAAAAAAAATCCCAAAGCAACAGCAGTAGGTCTGATTTTTTTTTCCATTGGAGAGTTGCAATATTCCATTTTTTGAAAACTATTTCTATGTTTCTTTGTGCACTGTGAAATAAAGAAGAGAAATCTACCTATTCCTTTTGCTTTTTGCAGTCATCCTTCGCCCATCTCTTTCCTGGAAATTAAAATAAAATTGAGCACTGCTGATCATTTATTGTTTTAAGACAACATATATCTATCCCGAGGATTTAGGCAGCAATCTTCTCTGTGGTTTAGGCACTGATCATAATTTTGTGAAAGAATCAAGCAGAGGTGAGCTCTGCTAAAAACCTGAAGAGATTTAAAACAAAAAATTACTTTTCTGTTTTATGGTAGGTCTTTAATAAAGTGATATTTCCCTCGCCTTATCCTCTGAAACCTACCAGAATTTTAAACTTTATTATCACTTTTTTATTTAAGGGGACACCTACTTCAACATCTTTAAAGCTATTTAAAGTTCAGATATTAAACATGAATAATTGCCTCCTGATTTCAGCGCATGATGAAATAAAAACTGACAATGCATGTCTTCTGGTGACATTCACACCTGCATCTGTGACAAAGACTTGTAATTTGATGAAAATTAACTTTACTCTGGACTAGAAGGGCAAGGTTTAAAACAGCTTCAGTATTGTATTCCGCATTACTTTTCCTCCTGATACACATGGGGTGGCAGGGCACGGGGAAAGGAATAGATGAAACCTGAGCACTTTTCAGTCCTTTACTGGCTTGAAGCATCTTACTGAGTGAAGGAAAAAAAAAAATTAAAAAAAAAAAGGAAGAAAATGGATGTCTAAGCATCTTATCATAAAGTTCTTTACAGAGGCAATAGGAAGACAGAAGCTCACTGATCTCCATCATTCAAAAGCCCATGTTTCTGTGTTATCTCCCAAAATGATTAGCAAAACCAGTGCAACAACTCCTCCCTGAAGCTCCCTTAGCCTCTTTATTGCAGGCTAATCAAGGCTCGCTGAAGAGATGCAAAACTTGTACTTAGTAAGAAGTGCAGCTGAGAAGCCCATGCTCAGTTCGTACACAGTGCATACAACAGAAAAAACAATAGTGAAATTAACTGCATAAATGATATAATGAATTATTCATGTCCTTTGGTGAACATAGGTAAGACCTGTGGGAGCTAAAGGATAGCTAACCAAAGTAAAAGAAGTATATTTTAACAAAGTACAAATATTAGATAGATTTTTACATGGGAATACTCTGGAGTCTTACACATAATTTCCAGGGAAGGAAAAGGCATATTTTTTATTCTCGAGGTGCCAACTCATTAATTAGTATGGATATGAAAGTATGCTTAAATGCATCAGTCAAGCAATTATTGAAGAAGTATAATTTGAGAGCATAGTCTGGCAAGGATAAGTTATTTTTATGCTCATTTACATTCACTTAATTGACATTTTTTTAAGCAGGATCTAAACAAGTAGAAGCAATGCCTGCTGGTGCCAGGAAGACCTGCTTTGGTGAGTGGCTTCCCACACATCAGTTCTTGACTAGAGGCAAAGAAGGAGCAAGTGGCTCCTGAAGAAAGTCTCTGAAGAGCTTGTTTGGGACCAGGGCACATTCCCCTTGCAGAGCACTGGTGAGGCACAGAGCTTGTTGCAAGACCTGCTGCTCCATCACTGTTGCCCAACTTCCAGATCTCCAGGTAGGAGTCTGGTCAGGGCTACCCTTTGCTGTCCACGTTCCTTGTCTACTGCTTGTACTGCTCAACCAACCTCTACTCAGGCAGACTGTGAGCCAAAATGTGTCAAGGGTGGTAATGCTGCTGCTGTGAGAAGATTTCTTCCTTTGAAGTTTGTAAAACTATGAGTTCCCACATCCTCTAGCACCCTCTCCTGCTTGCAGAAAGCCCATGGAAGAGGCCGTGGAAGTCAGGTCAAGCCCTACACCATAAATGCTCTCTACATAATAGCTATGTAAAAGCAGTACGAATGAGGCTCATATCAAGGACTTAGTCTTCATTTCCATCTATGTTTTTCTACCTAAAGTGGCTAGTTTCGCTAAAATCTGAATAGGAGAATTTTAGTCTATGAAACTTGTTAAGGTTAGAATAGTTAATTTTTTCATTATGCTTGATACACATCATAAACATCATGCCTGCCCTACAGGTACACTTTGTACCAGCTCCTTAGAAAGAGAAGTTGGATTGGTTAATTTGACTGTTTGATTATTATTTGTTTGCTGGACATGCTCCAATTTCCATCTAAATTGTTATTTCTTATACAACAGGACTTGAAGAACATTTGTTAAAAACATTTTCCTTGCAGAGGATAATCATTTTGCCTAAATAGACCTTTCATGCACCATCCATCATAATGCGGATACAGGATGAAGGCAAACTTTCACTCCCATTCTCATTAGGATCAGGTCCTCAGACAGAGACCCATATGAGAATGCCTACGTTTTCAGCATTGATCAAGTGCGCTATAAGTTCTGTCCCATCAGAGTGATTTTCAGTTTCTGAAGTGATTTTTCAGGACTTTACATACCTACCCTTCAAAGCAAGCTGCTCAGCAAAGCAGAAGAATGTGCATTCTGCAGAGCTCTTAATGTTTTTAGTGTTTCGTATCGCTTACAATGTGCCGGCTGAAGGAAGTCTGAAACCTCAAAGGCACCTTTTTAATTCAAAACCTTCTGGGAGGCAGTCTATTTTTTCCTGTGGCTTTGCCAGAAGAATTCTAAATGACTTCTCCCATTGACTTCTTTCATTCACTCTGCGTTTCTCCACTCATTTGCTGCAGACCGATTTTGTGATCTCCATTTTTCTTTGATACTGACAAACAGGGATCAAAAAGAGAGGCTTCACTGCAAACAAAGGTTTCTACTCTCTTTTGCATGGTGCTTTCTATTTCATCACACCTGGCAGCCCAAGGCATCACAAACATGAGGCACCATCATACTCCATAAGAAATACAGTAAATAGCTTAATCTTCTCTTTTAGCCCCCTGACTGTAAACTGTGGTGGTGTAGGATAAATATCTTGCATGACTTATCGCTCCAAAGTTGAGACCACTTCCCAGCTTGTTCCTTTAATAACTTTTTTTTATCTCTACATTTTATGAATTAGTTTGAAATTTGTCTTCTGTCTCCTCAAGGACTGGAAGTAAAGCGTCTTTTGAAACTCCGTGTCCACCGTTTGCTATATTTGTGGCTCAGGAGAAAGGTACTCTGGTATTTTGTGCCTGTTAACAGCTGAGAGTGAGTAGCAGTGCTGGGGAGCGCATCCAGCTGTCTCCTGGTTAACTTACAGATTTTGAGGTCTGTACTCAGCTTTCTTTCAAAAATAGCTGAAGAGTCTGACAGTGTGACCATAAAATATCAGAATTAGGTCTGGGAACATTGTGAACTGAAACATCAGGAAAGGAAGAATTCTCCCCTCGCGTTTCTGGAATATTGCACTTCCTTTTCCGAGGTATGGACTAATTTGGGTCTTCTGTGTTGGACAATGTTTTATAGTGCTACATTCAATTTGTAAGTGGCTTGTGAGAAATGCAGTTCAGCCTGTGAGAACTTGGACAATGGTAGTAGAATGTAGCAAGCCTTCACAGAAGAGAAACACAGCTAGTCAGACCTCTCTGATGCATCTGTAACACAATTAAATCCCCATAATGACCTTCATTAGGCACAGCATGTAAGTCAATACAAACAACTTTCAACTGAATGAACATTTTCCCTCTAAAAAGTAACCTTTCGGTTGTATTACTTTTCTACTGTTTTAGCCATGTACTAAATATTATAATGCCTCATTCTCATTTACCCTTCACATATTAAGGTGAAAACTCTGACCTAGTGCATCCTAATTACTTGGCTTATTAGCTTCACATTATATCAGTAATGGTGTGATAGCCAACATAATTACTAGGACTTGAAAAATTATACTTTGCTGTACTATTTCATGAACTGTGAGATGGTTCTCTCTTCTTATTAACTTTTTTATTTAATGGGTCGACCGGATTTTTCATCTACCTAGACCATTGATCAAACTGATAATTTTAGTTTTCAGCTGCAATTGAGAAATTGCCCCCTAAAACGATGAGATAGATGCTTTATACAAGAAAATACATACATTTATTATTCTTCTTTGTTTCTTATTGACAGGCCACCACAATCAGGTAGTTACTGAATGCTGTTTGAACATCATTTTTAACTTACAAAGCTTCGTGAAATTTAGGTGTTTTCCTCAAATAAATTATTTGAGTTCTTTTTTTCTTTTGTCAAATTACTATTTTTGTATTCACTGAAATTTACTTTTTTTTGATTAAAAGCTTTTTTTCACTTTCTGGAAGAAAACAGAACCTCCACAATCTTTCCTTGCCTAAGTAAAAAGCTAACTTTCAATCAAAACCTGGCAGGATTGGCAATTGTTCACCAGTTTGATCTAGAAGCTGAGTCTGATTCTGAGAGTTGTTCTGATCCCAAATATTTTTAGTTGACAGTATGATGATACAGAAGAGACTGTGGTTTTTTTAAAATAAAGAAGCTGAATGGGTTAACAAGATTCACATAAGTAGTCACACACCAGCTCTTAGGCGGTGGTCCTCTTTGATGAGGAAAATTGCAACAATGCTGAAAAGAGTAGACTTTCTGAAACCACCAAAGCAAGAACAGACGGATGGCTGTTCCCTATGCCTCAGAGTTGACTCAAAATGCCTGTCTTTAGGAGCCCTGCTTTCACTTCAGTGGATTTTAGATCATGTCTTTGGTACAAAGACATAGCCCTTTTCTCTTTTAAGCAGATTACTATGTTACACCGCCCTGAAAGACAAATGCAAATGGTCCTGCCTGTGTCTGGACCCACAGGGCCCCATGCTTCATGTGATTTTCCTCCTTCATGGATGAGATTCATCCATGTTCCCTGGCCACTAGCCTAGGACTTCTACCTACAGGGGAGAAGTCTCAAGTTGGTCTCATCTATATCCACGTGTCCCTAACAGGGGTAGCCCCAAGGTGTTTCTGGAATATTTGTCCATAGACTATGGAAGTAGAGTGTCATTGCACGAATATAAGTCAATAATTTTCAGTGAAATAATCTCATTAGCTTCTGGATTAAATTAATCAGCAAACCATCCCTGGCTTGCTTCTTTGGAAGCAGTCACAGAATAACATCATGGCTTTTGGCAGATGAACCTGTACTTTTGCTGTGACAACTGGAAGAGTTTGATGCTGTCTTGACTAAACATACCAGTCAGGAGCTTTCACTGTGGGGAAATCTATGTGTGTCATAGGTTTATGACACAAACAAAGCTGACTCCTTACTGTTTTTCTGTTTGTGGTGGGTTTTGGGGGTTTTGTTTGTTTGTTTTGTCCCCTTTCGCTCTTTTTCTAAGTAGGAAAAAAACATACATCTTCCATGGCTGCCCAAATGAAAGGGAGAGTTGTTAGGAGGGAGACTGACACAGGAATTTAAGGTTCACTGTGAGAAATTCACTAAAGGAATAAATCCCTTCAGAGCTCATCCATCTAACCACAAGAGAAAGCGGAGCTGAGCATCATCACCCATTAATAAAATCCATGTTCCCTGTGCAGCTATGCAGTCCAAACCATCTCCCAGTTTCATCTTTAAGCCAAGAGATTGTGTAAAAATGGCTAGTGATTATTTAATAAATAACAGGAAATTACTTTTTTAATGTAGCAGAGAGCACCTGAAAATGTATTCTTCCTGCAAGACTTTGAGGGGGTGCTACTTAATTCTATTGTGCTTGGTGCAATCAGTTTAATAGTTCTGATTTTCCTTGACCTCTCTGCATGAGGAACATTATTATAAAAGGAAGTATATAAAAAAAACCTCCTAAAGGTAATAGCAGAGACAAAAGAGGTAGGAAGCTGTTTGGGCTTGAATTTGAGGCACTAGCATTAGTGCAGACCTACAGGTTGCTTGACACTTGCCTGCTTGAGTGATCAGGGCTCAGTTCATGCTGCATTTGAGATTAGTGGAGGTATTAAAGACATAGCCCTAGATATGAAAGAGAGGGAGGTGAAGGCAGAGAAATTTCAGTCCCAAATTGGATAAATTTACCCAGTCTCTGGCTGCAGTGCAAGACTCATTTATTTGCAGGTGAATTTAATAGACAGGATGTCGAATGAGGAATTACTTCCCAGAGTGGTATATTGGGATTAGGCAGAATCTGCCTAAAGCGAGAACAATAGGTTGCTTTTGTGCTAATTTGTGCTTTAAAAATGATTAAATGCACCTGATATTTTAGGTAATCTTATATATTTAAATTAATATGGAATTCAAACTGTGTTTTTGGAGTCCCTTCTTCACTAGCATATGCCTATGTTATAATATGCATTGTATAATATATAACTATGTATCTTGTGGTTTCTTGATAATTTAAGCAAGAGAGGCTTTTAAATTAGCTATTAAATTACCATTCAGAGTTCTGATCATCTTCTAATTTCCGTACAAAGTCCTCCACGGGGGATAAATCTAGTTTAAATGTTCTCTTCTTCCTGTGATTTTATGCCCTGGCTGTAAGATGATACAACACTCCTGCATTTCCAACTGAAATACATTACAACCATGTGAAAGGTTTTAGCTCAGTTTTGTCAAATAAGTCTATATTTCAATTGTAAATGTATCCAGAATTATGAAGAAAACCACTTTTTTTTTTGTTTGTTTTGTTCAGTTCTATTACCCCAGCCACCTCAGATATCGAGTAATTTAGAAAAAAACAAATAGTTGTTTGGGGGAGGAGTGGGGGGCTGGGGTTGGTTGTTTGTTTGTTTTAAATACTTCTTAATGCTAGTTCCCTTATAACTAGCAGAACTGAAGTTCTGCATTTTATTTCTTCTGACTTTTTTGGGCAGATATTTGGTAACTGCTTTTCTGGGCAGCAAAGTTGCGAAGAGTTTTCTCAAGTGGAAACAGGGGGTGAATATCTTTCCTGCTCTGCAGAAGATCTGAAATGCGTTTGGTGCTTTTCCCTTCTCCCTGTGGCAGGAGCCCTGCACCCATGAGCTGCCGATGCCACCACAGCCCAGGAGCAGCTTCGCTACAGCAATTTTGGGAGGGATATTTTTTCAGCAGATGTAAACAGAAAATAAATACAGCTCAAGGATAATCAACAGGGATTAGGATAGAGGTGGGGTACTGCGGGCTTCATTTCCCCTTCCCTCTCTTGCTGGATCTTTCTACCATTGCTTCCTTTCCAACTGACCACTATTACAGCAGATCCAGTTTCCTGACTGTGGTCAGCACGGCTCAGACATATTTGCTGCATTAGTTGTTCCTCCCTTCTTCAACATTACTGCACAAAATAGTGTCTGTTGTGACAAACAACATCATGCCATTGTAGGTGTCCACACTGCTGAAAACAGATAACCTGTGTCCAACCTAAGCTATGGGAAAACCTGAAGAATAAAAATGAAGATAGCCCAATTCTTATCTGTTTTGTGAGTTTTGCCTCGCCAGGTGCTCTCATTCAATGTTATTTGAGTTCTACTTTGTTTCCACAAAACACCTTCTACAGATATTACGTTGATGATAGAACCTTAGCTAGGAATTCTATCATCCTCTCCTTGATAAAAATGAATATAAACATAAAATACAATAAAACAGAGTTGACCTAACCTTTAATATTTGAAGTAGTAATAATAAAATCAGAAATAATATATCTGAAACCAAGCTGGACTAATGCTCTTCTTTTGCAGCCTTATTGAGTTCATTTAGTAAAACAGATATTTAGGTTGTTGCTAAGTTTTTGAGCCTATAATTTCAAACTCAACATGCAAGTTTAAGATATGTTTTTTCTGGTTTCCATTGATTTTAAAAACTTAGCAATTTTTTCCTGATGCATGAACTATACTTTGATAAATTAATTAGCCTGGCAGAACTATCTCAAGTGATATGATAAATTTATAATTTTGATACTGTGTTCCACTGAGTACAAAACAGCATTCAAAATTGTTGGAACAAACTGCTTTTCAAATAGGGTTCCTTTCCTGGGTTTACTGCTCCTGTTAACATGACCATTCACCATAAACATATGGTCTATTCTGTTTTCATTCCAGCTGCAAAAAAAATAGAATTCCACAGACCACGAGCCATGATCCACTGCTAGAGCAGGAGGAATGGGATGCCTTTGTCTATCTCTATAATGGACTAATCTATTCCTGGGCAGGTTCCAGAGCATATTTCCAATAAATTCTCACTATCACAAATTGCCTAGACATATGTAACCCCAAAGGACACCATTAATTTTGCTTTGATAAAGATTATAGCAGACTAATTATTTGTTCCTCTTGAGGGTGCCAGAGATCGGGCATAACCATAGCCATTGTTAAAGGCTAGCACGTGCCTCTCTAAGAAAAGTATGTACCTCTCAAGGTTTCCTTTCCTCCTCTGTTCTTGTTGTCCTCTAACACTCTCAGAAGTTATTGTTATTGGGTACTAATTTAATAAAAATGCAGGAGATTCTGACTAAAATGATAACCACCAAAGCTATTCAATTGTTTTTCTGCATAGCAACTCTGATTGAAATTCTGGTCACAGCAAAGTTGAAGGCAAAATTTCCTTGGCTTCTGTAGGGGACTGGAATTTCATCTAAGGTGAATATTGTTTTTGATTTAGACACAAATATCTTATAACAGTTTCTGATTCTCAAGTCTCATCTAGCATAATACCACATTAAGCAAGCCAAGAAACTGTAATCTAAAGGATATTGTCAAGAGAAGGCTGAACATATATTCATTTCAGGTGCTGTATGCTAAGTACAAGTCTCTTTACCTGGCATGTGATGTCTACCAGGAGATAATGTTATCAGTTATGTCCTGTGTGCTTTAGAGATCATCGCTTTCAAGGTAGAGAAGGACAGAAAAAGAAACAGCAATGTAGAAAAAAGGAATGAAAGTAGTAGCAGTGGAAGAGAAGAAAAGCTGTAGTAAGGAACGCCTTTTAAATGATATAGAGATACTTCAAACATACTTGAATTCTTTTTTAACAGAGTCCTCCCCATGCGCAGGATCTGTCCTTTCTGGCTGACTCTTCAAGCAAAATATATGCAAATAAATCCCATTTTTACTGTTCATATTCTCATACGTACGTATGTGAAAAAATGATCGAGATGCTCAAGCTGAAAACACCTAAGGCTTACCCAGCTAGTTAGCTGTCAGTATTTCATGAAACAGGTGATAGAAATCTCTTTTGAATCCACAGTTTCCTTGTAGCAGGAAGAGCTATCTTAATACTACCCTTTTAAAGAAGCACATAAAGCAAGGTAATATACATACATCTCTGTGTGTGTGTGTGCACGTATCTACCTCCCTATTTATATATTTGGGTTATATGTGAGAGAGGAGGAGTGGATTTTTCCTGTTCTAAGCAATTACTTACCCTATCAATATGTATTTCAGCACTTGCTTTTTTCTCTCCATTAATTCAGACCTTGAATATACATGTTTATTTTTAAATAATTGCAAATTATCCATGAAGTATTAAATAGGATAATGAACTCATTAAGTATTAATCACGTAACATAGTTCAAGCATGAAAGCAAGCTATTCACACAGATTTCTAGAGAGTTATCATTCAATATAGAGAGATGTGAGGAAACCAGGAAGACCAGCAGTTAAAGTGGTTGCACAGGACCTGGGAGACGACAGTACATTCCATCATCTCACTGTAGACATTTTGGGTGCTGCTGCTAAAGGACTACGCCTCCCTTCACATCATTAGAAGAGTAATAAAATATCTAGGCAGGAGGGGAGGACAATAAGCACGAGGGGCTTAGGGGATGTTAGGTGACACATCTAATGAAGGCCATTAACGTTATCACAGTCAGATTCTCATGGAGCAAAAGAAAAGGCATTAGTCTTTTTGCGTGTCAGCTGGCAGAAAGTGTGGAACAAAGTCACTTTTCCTCCAGGAATCTGAACTCACACAGAAAAGAGATCTTAAAAGTTCTTTTGTCACCTATCCACGACATGCAAGGGGAACAGTTACAGAAGCAGTGATCTGTTTGAGAATATAGTCAAAATGCATGCATTTTTTAAAAGTTTTGCATATTGGTTTGGGTTAAAATTGCTTAAGCTAAAAAGTCTGTGTAATTTTTTTTTTTTTTAAATGTGTTCACTTTAACTTTAAATTTTGGATCCACAAATAGGTCTAGGAGAAAAATCTTGCCAAAATAATGTTATTTCAGGTCAGGTGGAAAACTTTGTTTGATATAAAGCCTTTTATAGTGAGAAGTATTATTTTGGTGAAAAGTATTAACAATAAGTGTGATTTAATTGATTTAAAAAAAAACCCCAAATCTGTTAGGCTACGTTGAAATTTACTTTGTATAGTCCTATTGACAGAAAGTGTTAATTTCACCAGAAAGCCTATATAATTTGGAATCCTATCATTGTAGACACTCATGCCAATAGCAAATATTTTGTTACTTCTTGCTTCTTTTGCAAAAGATATTGAGGTTTTACTTAGCCATTTACTTTTTACTTGTCAGCCTCTGTGAATAAAAGTATTCTTTCAAACATTTGTAAAACCAAAAAGAATGATTTTATCAATTAGCTGCTTAATGACCATCCTAAAATAAATTATATTTTGAGTAGCTGTAAGGTAGCATCTTGCTGTCAGATAAAACTTTTTTTGGGCAGTATTTCATAAAGTAAGAGAGTTAAATGACCAGTCTCTTACCCTGACTTAAAGTCTTAGATATCTTGAAGCCAGATTTTCTGCCTTAACAATTGTGATCTTATTGCTCTATCCAACATCTGTGTCTTGAAGTCGCATCAACCAGGGAAGAACCCTGAAAACTTGGAAGGGCGCAGGGTTTGCACTTGTCTATAGTCATTCAAACCATGACAAACTGAGTCCATTTGTGAACATTGGAAATGGGTTATTATTGAACCAGGACAATAAATTCAGTCATACTCACATGAATGTATAGCATGCCACTGCCTAGAGAGATACGCTGTAAATGTAGTTTCTTTCATTTTATGAAATACTATGTATTCAGAACTACATGCACTTCATGGATATTTTTATTTTTGTGAAATAGGTGGCAGTACTCGGGAGTTATTTTTTATAAGCAAGCAATACCACTGGACTAAAAGGGTATTGCCATGGAATTCAGGGGGCTTAATCTTAATCTTGCACCTCTCCAAATATGGGAGATGGTGAAATACAAATCTCTGACATATAAGAGAAAGCATCAGGATTCAGAGTTGCACATCACTTCCAGCCTTGGAGATATCTTTAGATGCCTCTTCTGTCCCAAACAGAAGTGTTAGCATTAGCCAACACTTCATCTTAGTGAATGCTTTACTTTAGACACCTTGGGAACTGAACACAAGAGCACTGTTGGACAAGGTCCAATGCTCTCCTCTCACCATGATGCTGATGCTCTTGCCTTCTTGTCCTACGAATTCAGTCCTACATATCAACAAACATTGAATTTCAAATTCATAATTAATCCTGTAGATCTCAATGACACTGCTCTCACCCACAGAAAAATTAATCACCTTGCTGCATTATGGACTTTGTGCCATAATGGCATAAATGATACTGGACCAAATTCTCTAAGGCCTCAATCCAGTAGAGGTCAATGCAGTTACTCTAGCCTGCACTGAACATTATGCAGTGAATATGCAATGCTCTAAACTCAAATCTCAATATGCAAAATCATACTGCAATTATGGAGTGGGAAAAAGCATCAAGAACCAGGAGGAAAAAATTCTTGACACAGAGGATTCACACATTTCCTGTCACACTGCCCCACATCAGTGAGATACAAGTAATGATGGCAAGAGTTATTTATCCTCATTTGCCCTGTAAGGACACTCACGCCACAGATAAGTCTGCTCCTTCCCCCTGAGGTTCAGCATATTTTCTGGCAATACATTTGGCACATACCCAACAGACTCTAGCATTAAAGATGCCTTTTTATGGTTTCTGGTAGTCAGTATGAGAAAGATATTCAGTTAAATCGTTAAATCCTTAAATCTGAAACTCCTCCTCCCATTGTTCCTTTTCACTTATTCTGAAAAAGTCACCAGAAACATATATCAAAGAACAAAGAATAAGGAAATAGAGATAGATTTTACACTTAGGTGCTCCTCCACAGATTACATTAAATAATTGTTTGAAATGTTGTTTATTAGGGAGTTCCAGAATAGAGGAACAATGCTACTTGATTTTTAGAGAAACAAACTCATTAAAGAACACCTCCTTTAAAATTATTTAATAATTCTCTCATCGTGCCTTATACCTGTTTTAACATGCCATGTGAAGCTTCATCATCGTATGAATCACCTGGAGATGCAACATTAGGAAAGTAAATGGTCTGTTTCTCTTATTTTCATCAGGAGGTAGAGCTGGAGGAAAGACTGTGGAGCAGAAGAGGACCTATGTCACCAGAAACCATAGTTTTCTGACCCTTGTTTACCCAGATGGGTATAATGAAGAGCACACGTTTAGGCTTCAAGAGGAAAGCAAAACCAGATAAAAACACCCCTTTCTGTAACAGAGAATATAATTCCCTTTATAGTTGCTGAGTTACCCTCTATACTATTTATCAAATAGTGTTGTCCTAACCAGTAACTAGTCATGCCAATCCAGACTGTAGGAAAGCTCTTTAAAATACATTTGACCAGCAGGTGGTTAGGATTATTTGTCTTCTATTGAAGGCAAGGAAAATATTGCTTTTCTTGTGCTCAGAGTGTGCAACAGTCCAGGTTTTCACCTTCTGCTTTAGCAGTTTGCTCTGCTCTGCTAAAGTTCTCAAAGAAGTCCCTCATACAAACATGAAGAGGCAGTCACTTTATTGACTTGTATCACCCATTTTTTAATCTAGTGCAAATTCACTAAAAAGAGAATGAAATAATAATTTATTCTAAGAATTGCTGAGACAAGTTGCTTATGTTCTAAAACCCCAAATGAGCCTATTCAAAATGGGGCTCAGAATCTGGTGATAGAGATATGCAGATGGCAAATTATTTGTAGTTGGTGCATTGTCTAACTGAACAGTTATGGAAAGGAACTAACCACAAAGAACAGAGTATTTCTGTTCAAATCAAGCAATTTCTCTCTCTTTTTTTTTTTTTTTCCTTCAAGAATTTAATGCAGTTCTTCAAAAATATTGAAAAACTGGGAAAATAGCAGTGGCCACAAAATATTAAAACATACTGCATAGGAACAGATTTGTTTTCCTGGACCTCTCTTTCAAAACCAATTGCTATCAGATTGCAGTGTTACCAACTGGAAGTATGAGTAGTTTAGAATGACCTCAGTCACTTAATCTGCTCACACAAAATTGATAAAACCGATTCTCTTCTATCTTGACATCTTCCATTACTGTAGAACTTTGGCTGCATGTATTAAATACAGGTCTCTAATGACTGGCATAAAGAAGATTAGTATACCAGCTGAAATATTACTTGCTGTCATTGTCTCCCGTCCTTTAGAACAAGAGAATGGGCTGCAACTGGCTAAACATTTGCAAGGAAAAGGATAGCAGCCAGCCTGTCCCATCTTGTTCTCCATATGTTCCTGTAAATAGACTACCTTCACTTATAAGTGCACTTATTTATGCGTACAAAGACTGCTCTTGGTCAATCCCATCCTCACTGCTGATGACTACAGAAGGAGACAGAGGGAATGGGTCCTCTGGCTCCAAACAACTTCTAGCACTAGGAAGAGATCCTTCAAGAAAAGGCCAAAAGGAAGACATAGAGGTGTTTTAATTAGAAAGCATTATAAATGTTTCATTTGTCACATTTTCATTCTCTCCCCTCCCCAACTCTTGCCCATATCTATGACCAGCTCTTAGTGCATGCACTCAGCTTGCTCATAAAATTGTCAACAAGACAGTATCTGCATTTCCTTTTATTCCGCCAAGTCAGTTATACTGATAATAGCTCTGTCTGCCATCATCTCCAAAATTGACTAGGAAAAGAGATTACAGAGGCATCATTTAAATGATTGTTTCATGCATCAGATAGCCTATAATTTCTAAGAAAGGGTTGCCCTCAGATAGCCCAATCTTTGAAGGAATGGATTTGAAACAAAAATAGACTGATTAATGAATATATAATCTTGCTTGAGAAGGAAAGTGGGAGGAGGAAATCACAATCAACCCTAAAAGGAGTCTTAAACTGTCTGGAATAATATGATTTTGAATGAAAGACAAGCTGGTAAACATACTGAAAAGGGCAGAGAGTAGAGCTCTACCTCTCATGGAAAGAAAATTTGATGGGGGAGATAAAAACTGGAAGCTGGTTTAGTCCACTTAAGTATCGACTACTTCAGGGGTTTCAAAATATAAGTATAATCCTAACAATATAAATCCTGTACAAGACATCAGCATATGAAATTATCTTAACAGTAGATTCACAAGTTTCAAAAGGCAGCTCATCTTATTGGGGACGCAGCATTTGAAGCAGCACTTCAGCTCCTTGCTGCATCCATTGGGTGGGAAATTGAACAAGAGCAATTACTAGAATGTTGCCATTTGTACCTCTGTAGTTAGGCTTGTATCAGCACTTACCTTATAAAACTAGTATTTTAGAGTTTTATTACCACAACATCAAAAAGGTTTTTTCAGAGCTATATTTGGTTCATAGAGCCTCTGTGTGAAAGCAATCCTTATTTTGCAATTTTGGAAGATGCAAAACTGACTTCATTTTAGGTTATGGATATAAATATTAAGTAACTGGACATATACAGGTTTTGAAGACTGATATGTTACTCTAAATCAATATTGACTTAATAAATGAATTTGTACAATATTTAAGTTACTACCATGGTCTAAATCAATGCTGACATAAATTAAACTGACCAATATTTATATTACTATTACGCTCTGAATTCCAGTATTACTTAATCAATAAATAGGGTTGTAATTTGTGCCAGGCAGCTAAACCATTTTACTACACATACTGAAGAGTATTTACAAACTAGTGTATAATTACCCAGCTGCTTATTTGGGACATATCGGTAGAATATTTTTTAACACTGGTAGGAATTCACTAGTTGCTACTAGATCACAGCACAGGCAGCTCTGCCACAGATCCTTGCTCTTACTCAGCATCATTCAAGCAGGTATTATCAAAGCCAAGACCAAAATATTGATGTCCTGACTTAAAAAAAAAAACAAACAAAAAAACCCAAACTCAAGCCTTTTTCAATTTTCACATCCTTTGAAATGAGACTGAAAGCAGTTATATGGGATATAGCCCAGAAATAGGTCAAAGGAACGTCTGCATAAAAACCTAGCAATGACTTTTTAGCTGTCCCTTAGTTTAGTCATTTGTTCCATTTTCAGGTCTAGTTTTACAAAAATCCCCCCAAAAGACACCTCTTCTAGAACGTAGGCATTAATTTAAACATATATCACACCATAATGCTAATTAAGTTCCAAAATGTAATTTTTCATAGAAAAAGGTATTCACAATTGTTGACCATTTCAAATCACTACTGAATCCTTAATGTGATCATTTTAAAATAATGACAGAAGTATCTACCAAAATTAGTGACTGTAGGCAAAATATATTTAGAAGGTGTAGAATAAGGAGCAGACATAATTTCCATGATTTATTTGCTCTATGGTAGTACCTATAAGTACCAAGAGAGTCCTTGCCCCAAGCATTGAACAATTACAGGGCTATTAATGCAAAATACATCTAGTAAATGACAAGTCAGGTCTGCGTGCACAGCAAGGGGAGTATACTGGGTTGTAGCAGCCCTCGTAAAATATTATTAAAATAGCTCTCAAAACACACTTTGAGACACAAGAAAAAGCAATCCAATTCTCCCCATTCACAGCATGCAGCCCTAGGAAGTGCACAAGAATAAAGTTTGAGACTTGATCTGTTCATCATCTTCCTAAAGCTAATACTAACTTGTTGTATGCCTCAGACAAGATTGATTACTATTTTATCATTTTTAAGCCACTTACTAATTTATTAAATAACAGCCACCATATTCCCACTTTTTGATTTTCCCTTTGACACTAGACCTTCCTGTATATTTCTTATATACAGGAAGGTCTATTATATACCATTATAATTTCTTTTTTGGAATGACCTTTCATAACTTTTATTACCATGCTAAGAAAGGACATTCTTTCCCTTCACATCTTCTGCAGGCCATCTTCATCCACATTTTTCAACCAGATTCATATAATCTTAGTAGTGTATCAGTTGTTCATTGGCAAGTCTGACAGCCTGTGAATTTATCAGGCTCATAGTCTGGTCTATGACTGGCAGAAAAACAAAAAAAAAAAAGATGTAAAACCCATTTGCACAATTTAATACATGGCACATTCAATACTGCATTCCATAACAAGGAGTGGTTTCTAACACTCAGCAGCAGGAAAGATGCCAAAAATCTAAGAATCCTCTTTTGGGCACAGTGAGGAACATTGAGCACTTTGCTCCAGCCCCATACTTGTGTCAGGAACCATTTGTATCTGGTGAACAAGCCTCTCACAAAGTCATTGAAGAGTCACCTTAATCACACATTCAGCTGGCCATAGTCCTGAGGGTATTTGGGAACTCACCGAAACATTTTTGATGGACTCCCACTGCTACTACTGAAGAGTTGGACTGCTGGCACTATCCAGCTAATGCTGCATGCCCAGACACGTGCTTGCTCTCTGCCAAGGGTGAGCTGTTCAGCTTCTGTCTATGAAAATTTCTTGTTCCACCCTTTCTGTAAAAATATCTTCTATTACTTTTAATTTACTGCAAGAGCTTAATCTTGCTTAATAGTTTGATTTTTTTTTCCCCATTTCCTTTATTGGCCAACGGGCCAAGCCTAATACAAACGATATTTGAAGAGATGCTTCTGTCATCCCAGCCACGTCCCCTGCCTGCTTAAGTCACTGCAATTTAGAGTTACTGTCTGTAACTCTGCATAGATCCCTCTATTCTGAACTAGCTCTTTTTCCTGTTAAACATTTTCTAATGCAAACTCAAAATTTACTTCAGTGCTTTATTTTTGAAAGTATTTAGTTGTTGCTCTTCTGTTTTGGTAATGCCCCTTACACCCTTCCATCTGAAGAAAGGAATGTTGTAACACTTCTATATCTGAGCTTTATCTGGAGCATGAATACTATCAGTAATTAAGAGATGAAACTGTTGTACTGGGATGAACAACAGATTGACTCTGCATATCTCAGCCTTCATTTTTTCTCTTTCAGTCTCTGTCATATTTAACTGAAAAGATTAATCTCCACCATGAACTGGCAGATACGCTTATCCATGATTTTCTCGTTGTTCATAATCTTAGCTTTGTTTTTCTTACCATTTTCTCCGAAGGACTGTATCTTGCTTCTACTGCTTGTCTCTTACGATAGTCAAGTTACTTATCCAGCAAGCTGGCATAAACTATTTAAATTTATGTGCATTCTGGACAGCAATTGTACTACTTTTTCCAGGGCAATATTAAAAAACACTAGGAAGAGCACTCCCTCACCTTAATCTCCCACTGTTTACCCAGGGCAATAAATTTAGTTGCACAAACTAATAAATTTAGTTTGTTTTTTAACAAAATGCAGAAGAACATTCTCATGTAAGACATGGACTGGAATATTAAGTTATCAGTCTGTCTAAAATCAATGCATATTTCATGGATGCTAAAAAGAAATCAGCAAAATTTTTTATTATTAGAAGCATCATTTAACATGATCATTTACCTGATACTTCGCTGGTTCCTACACCTTATAGTACAAGCTTCAGAAAAGCATCTCCATAGTTACAGTGCATAACTTCTCATTAAAAACTAGTAATAATAAGAACATCACAGGGCATAGTCCTGATATCTTAATATAATTTTTTACTCTGGCTACATTCTTTAGATATTCAGAAAACTCAAGACCAGACTACATTGACTTGAGCAGAAATTTCCTGGAAAAAAATCTTCCCTAATTTTTGCATGCCAGAAATCAGTTTTCTTGATTTTCACCCACAAACTCATTAAAAACTAAGAATTCATGAAAGTGCAATTGCACAAAGGTGTAACAAACAAATAAATACTCTATATCACTGCTGCATTTAATTGCTGTATTAGTTACTGCCTTCAGTTATTTTCCAGGGTAAGCAACTAATGTACTATCAAGAGAGAAGGCTGGCTTCTCTTATTTCATACATGCTGATGCAAACAGACCAAGTATAATTAATATTTAAAAAGGAAAAATAAGACCCCCTCCCCTTCCTTCTTTCCCTCCCTAGTCTTTAGACAAGATAATAATCTTTGACAAAGGTAATCAAAGGAGCAGTTTGCAAGTGAATGTATTCTCTATAGGAAAGCAGAAATCCTATAGATGCAGTGTCACTCACAGATAGCACTACAATGTGTGCAACATTTCTGCAGCCTGTAACGTAGTGGGTAAAACCTGGAGATAGAGTTTCTAAAGGAAAAAAAAGATACTAGGAATACTGGGTAACTGCCTCCCATTACCCAGTGAATAAACTGGCCAACAAAATAATGACACTTTGGACTATACCAACCGAAACTGGAGCAGAGGAATTGTGGTTGAATGAGATGGTTTGGGTAGCTTGTAAGGCTGCCTGCATTCCCAGCTGAAGGATAAGCAATAATACAAAGTCGTCGAATGGAGCCTTGCCAAAACTAATCTTTCTAAATGGCAACCTGAAAGCTCACTTCACATGAAAATCGATGTATCACTGTTCAACCTGAAATACAGTCAATTACCAAACAAACAGGCACATTTTTTGAATGTGGGGGATTGTGTTTAAGGAAAATAAAAAGGGAAATAATTTTGCAATAATATTGTATTCTAACACTGGGGAATGTTTAATCTTTGAAAAAGTAATTATTTAGCAGGCCAAACCACTGGCCAGAACGTATTTCACTTGACAAACAGAAGCACATCATCAGGCAAAAAGGAAATAGACAATAAAACCTGAGGAAGAGCTTGGGGTTGGTACAAACTCTGTGATACTCAGTATATTGCAGATATATTTGACCTGATATCCTTCATCTGTTTGTGGGCGTCCAGGCAAAAAAGACTCTCCTTTATTCAGCAATATTTCTCTGCTTCTTTGGAAAACCACCTATAAGTACATTCATCAATGTACCATAGTCCACAGCACTTGCATTGTTTGCCGCATCCTATTAAGGGGTTACTCAGATCTTTTTTTAATTGTAGAAACGCTTTTCTAATTCCCAACGTATGTTGGTTTGTGACTGGTCTCTTACCTGTGTTGCCTGTCATCATGAGAAGCTTCTGCAAGCACCTGATATTTTTATCTCTAAGAGAAGATTTATCTCTAAGAGAAGAACTACATCCCCTATTAGACCTTTCACTGCCAGGCTAAATCCCTTTTCTCTAAGAAATCCTTCTACTTCCAGGAGAAGTGCTCCACAGGAACCCCCCACTGGGTACTGTACAGTACCATTTGTATTTTTAGTTCTCTATTGATAAAAATCTCACCCAGTCTATCCTACAGTTAACTTGTCTCTTTTCACAGTTTTCATCCCATAAGGTATGGTCCTGCTATGATCAGCTTGTCTTGTCTTCTGTTGCTGTCACTAAAAGGCCCCCTGCTCACAGCAAAAAAACTACTACTACATGTTAGCTTGCACTGTGGTTTTTAATCTCACCTCAATAGCATGATCTTCAAAGTTATCCACCTCTTCCTCTACAATAAGGTCATCTCCCTTTCTCCGGACAATGCTGCTGCCAATCATCTTCCAAGCCTGGGACAAGAAGCAACAAACAGATCACATCAGGAGATGGCCAAAGGAGGGACACAGTCTCCTTACCACATGCTAAGTAGGGCTGGATCCAGGAGGAGAGCAACAATTGAGCATAAAGGAAAAGAGCATGGAACACAGGAAACCTAGGATCACAGTAGGCACTCTACCAGTAAATTATATCGTTCTCAGAGATAGAGAGTTGCACAGATTTTTCTGAGGCATATTGATGCAAATACTTGCCTTCATTGCTGGGAACACAAATTTGTAGGTGCTTTTGGGCCATACAACCATTCTCAGCCCAGCTCTTCAGCAAGTATTTCCTTATTTTACCCCAGGGTTGTTTTTGCCAGTGTCAGGCTGTGTTTATGGATATTACTACACAGTATGCTCTCCTCTCCTGGAAATCCACCTCAGCACACATTGAGTGTCCTAGGGCCTCCAGAAGTGGGAGCAGCTCTGATACTGAGCCTCCCTTCCCCCTTGGTTGCCCTGGGCAAGGACCCAGTGGGAATAGCGTCTTATAAAGCTATGAGGGTGGAAGCCTGCTCAGTGGGAATCTGTATCTCCACACAAACTCCCACTTTTCATTTTGTTTGTTATTATAAGGCAAGACCCAGAAATAGATGTTTTTGCTTGGATTCAGACAGAAAGTCCTCTGATAATACATGCATACTTCTCCCAGACTCCAGACGTTTCTGATAAATACATTTTGGTTTTGTTTCTAATAGGAAAATGTAACTGCTCTTAAGGCTTTGAAGGCAGAGGTGAATTGTGTCAAGCTTTATTGTGATTTATAGATGAGACTATTCAGTTTTATCACTGTCTGGTTAGATGGCGCTGCCGTACATGACAGCCTGGTTTGAAGTTTTCCCTCACTATTTTTTTTTTCCTGGTAGATTGCAGGTATGAAAGATAGAAAATGTAAAATTACAGGAAGCTTGGCACTAAAAAATAACAATCCATTATAGTGACATCATTAACTACTTCTATCTGCCTGTTATGAAACTCCAAAATGCATTTGGACAAAGATGTCTGATATTGTTCAGGGTATGAGGAGTGTGGAATAATGAGGAGCTGCAATATGAAAACACACAGAAGAGATTTCACCTTTCTTCCCGAGTTAATTATCTCTGACAGAGGAGGCAAGCTCAGAAATGGTATTTGCTGTTGTATGCAAGTATTTAATATCTCCTTAAAGAATCAGCTTTGAAAAACAAAAATTAAGTAATTTAACAAAGATAACTATCAGCACTGAGTCTGTGAAATTCCTTTTAAGACATTTAAGTTTATTTTGAATTAACCGAGAATGAACATAACACCAGTGACTGTTTTAGATCCATAGGGGGCATACTAGGTACTGCAGGGTCTGTGCCTTTCTTATAAAGACAACGATACTGGAGAATTTCCAATCACAGCTCTTGCAAAGAGGACATTAGCCTTATATGCACTTCTAGTTAATATAAAAGTCTGGCTATACTTCCTGAAATAGAAAGCAGCACAATAAGCACGTGATGTCATTATTCAGCTTTCTAATTAATGTCTAACAAGTGTCTTTTTCAGAAATTATTACTTTAAGCTGTACAAACAGCAGAAAGAAACAGTGCCCTAATACGTTTTCAAACTGTCACCCTCACAGTGTGTATTCATCCATTAATATTTCTGTACCTCCCAAGAGCTAACCAAAGTCTGCCAAAAACACATTTGTCAGAAATGCTTTACTATACCTCAATAAGACCCCTTAACTGATGAAATAATGTATTCACTGAATACTGTTAGACCAGCCTTGCTCAGGATGTCTTATTCACTCATCACCTTGGTATTTTCCCTTCCTGCATTCACTCTCATCTTTACCTTCCTGTAACAGCCCACGATATGCTCTTGAGCAAAAAATTTCCTGCTGTATCCCTCCCTTGTTTTTCTCTTGCTTTACCACTTAATCTTTTTATTTTGTCTCTGCAGAGTTGTTTAGCTTGCTTTGCTCTGCTTTTTTATCCCATTTCTGCTTTCAGAAGCTTCTCTCAAAATTCTTATTATCTTTCTGACAACTTATCAATCTTGCCTTCACTTTGTCTTACCCACATCTCTCTACCTTCATGTGTCCCCTGGTACTTTTAAGAAGTATTCACACATCAGCTTCAGAAACACTGTAGGCAGAGCACCCGTGAGGGATCAGGCAGGGAGAGGAGGGTTTCTCTGGCGGGAGGGGTGGAGATCCTGGTCCATGTGTCTGGGAACCAGCAGGGTCTCAGCCCTCCTAGGAAATGGGTTAAGCTGTTTGTTCAAATCACACCTTCCTACAGTACCCTCTTCTCAGCTGTGAATCACAGCCACATACTGTATTTTACTTGACATACTAAAATGCTCCTGAGATAAACCACCTGCAAGTACACCCTATAGATTAAAACTGGGTGCCCTCTATGAACTCCTGCCTGAACCTCTGTGCAGCGGTGGTGTTTGCAAAGGCAGACCAGGTGGAATTGCTCAGTCAGCAGTCAGAAAGCCACAGCAGATGGGCTATACATCTCCTTAGAGACTAACTGGCAACTTGAGAATAAATATATGTATCACTAAGAATAAAAGCATCCACATTATATAGGGTGTACTTAAAATTTTAGGATAACAAAGACCTCTGTTTCAGGCCAGATGCTCATTCTTCCTATGTCTTATTTTTTATGGTCAGAAACAACTGAATAAGAACCAAAAAGTGATTTAAACTTAGACTCCACAGCACACATTCATTTTTGTGATCCTTTCTAGTTGACTATTAGCCTGCTCTTTGGCCATATTATGGCAGCCTCTGACTATCCCAGCAAGAGGCCAAAATGCTGTTCAACTTGCAACATGATCTTTTTGTACAGTGTTTATTTTTATCTTTGTATCATTTTATTTTTGCCTTTATTTACACTCCCTGAGCTTGCATAGGTACTTCACTGAGATGTGCTTTGACAGTCAGCTTCCTCTGTTATGTTCATTTGTGTTGGTTTGGGTTTTTGTTTTGGTTTTTTTTGTTTTTGTTGTTTTTTTTTTTCCTCTCTCCCCTGGAGCAATTATAGCAGCTTATGCCTGGAACATGCCATCAATGACATGTCTAATCATTAGGCTGTTTTTCCATGCTCTGATACAACAGGAGGCAGAGCTGTCTTTCTCCAGAGCAGATCATTGTCCCTTCCTATCATTTATTTATGCATGAACTGTTGAAAACTAACAATAAAATAGACCTAACAGTTTGAGAAATGCCAGGATTTCAATTCCAGTTCTGCTCATAAATTCTCCTGTACACTTTTTTCCTGTTAAATCCATATAGGACATCATTGTGGTGAGCTGACCCTGGCTGGATGCCAGATGCCCACCAAAGCCCACTCTACCACTTCCCCCGCCTCAACTCGGCAGTGGGAGAAAAATATAACGAAAGGCTCATGGGTGGAGATAAGGACAGAGAGAGGTCACTCACCAGTTACTAGTACGGGCAAAACATACTTGACTTGGGGAAAAAACAATTTTTAATTTATTACCAATCAGACAAGAGGATAATGAGAAAAAAACCAAACAAGAAATCTTGAAACACCCCCTCCCCCCCTTCTTCCCAGACTTAACTTCTCCCCCAATTTCCACCTCCTCCTCGTGAGTGGCACAGGGGGACAGGGAATGGGGGTTGGGGTCACTTCATCACACACTGTTTCTGCCACTCCTTCATCCTCAGGGGGAGGACTCCTTCCCCCGCACCAGCGTGGGGTCCCTTCTCATGGGAGACAGTCCTCCACCAACTTCTCCAGCACATCATTCCCATGACCAACAGTTCTTCTCAAACTGC
>NW_010321682.1:0-8257 GCF_000700745.2 Antrostomus carolinensis
CCTGGGGGGGTGGGAGTCCTCCAGGTCTTCAATAAACACACTTGGTTTGATGGAGATGGTGACATGGAGAAGAGTTTAAGGGTATATTAATTTTCAAGTACTTTAGTATGATTAAAAATTAGTTCATATTAAAATAAGAGCTATGACTACTGTCTGAACTTCATAGGCTTTCTAGGAGATTATATTGAAAATCTTCACGTTAGTCTGTATGATATTGATTGAGTTGATGCCTGTGAAACATTCAAAAATCATATTGATGAGTGTTAGTAAAGAAGTTTATTTAGATTGTTAGAATCTTCTATAATAACATTTATAACAAAATACTTAACATTTGCTCAGAGCAATGCCTTGGCTTCACAAGGCTGCTTTTGGTTTTGGATCCTTTATGGAAAGTTCTGTTGTTGTTGTCCATTTGACATGAAATAGTTTGCTGGTATACTTCTAGGAGCAGCCATTGTACCAGTTACTTATCTACACAAAACCAGGACAGAAGCAGTTAAAATATTTGTTATTCTTGCAGCACTTCTCGTACACAAACAGTTGCCGTCTTGGAAATGACCAGACTCTTAAATTGTCTAAACAAACTTCAACTTATATTTTGGACTAATAAAGCTTCCCCCCCTTTCCCCCCCCCCAAGATTTAACACCCAAATTTTATGTATTTAGTTTATATACATGGATTAGGTGTTTTGTGGGACATGTATATGTTTTATATGAATCATAAAACCCAATGTAGCATCCTAAAAGAAAATAGAGGTGATAAATGGTTTTCTGGCTTCTATTCAAAACTCTTGTTATATTGTGAAGTACTTACTATGAATGCTTGGCAACAAAAAGGCAGAGATCTTATATTATACAAATACTTAAAAGCCTGCACCCAGAGACAACAGAATGAAACAAGAGGTGGTTTTATATATGAAGTCCTGGCTGTCGCCTTCACCTCTCCTGGGAAGTAGTTATGACATAATAGGATTTGAAGGTTACTCTTCAAATTTCCTTTCACCTTCAAGTGAGTAACCCATGTCATGCATCACAGAAAGCTATCATCTTGACATCTAGTGATGCAAAAATGGCTTGAAATAAGTATTTCTGTTAGAAAGAATTGGAAATCAAACTTAAAAAATTTAAAACTTAATTCTATTCTATTTTTTCTTGTTTAAATTTTCAGACCATTGTTCAGGTTAAGAAAAAGCTGAACTTAAATACATGTACAAAACAGCACCTAACAGTTTTGAAAGCCTCCAGTTTAAAGTTTTCTTGTGTGAAAATCAGTTGTATCTTTCCTTTCTTGCATCATTAAACTGTTTTCTTGCTGGGAAGCAAGAATGCTGTATTATTTCAAAGCTATTAACATTTAATCTCATATCTTAAATTACTCAATAACTACTACAAGTAAATATTTGGGGGTTTTGTTCTGTAAATGATTACCAGAGCCTTTTTTCAGCCTTTGAAAAGATAATTTGTCTAGGAAATATTCCTGTTAGAAATATTCAAGAATAAATTTGTATGTGGACAAAGATGCTTCCTAGAAAGAATTATTCATCTGACAAAGTGTGTTTTAAGACAGTTGGAGCTGGTTTTTGTTACAGTTATTCCCAGAACAAATTTGTATTACAATTGTAGTTAATTGTTTAAAATGCAATTTTAAATCAACTAAAGATGACCCTCACTGTATTGCCTCTTTATTCTCTGTTGTCCCTTTTCAAATCATATTTATATACATTATTAGCAGCCATCCTGCTTTTCATCTAGTTAGCACAGCAGTACACTAACTCTGTAATTTACTGATTTAATAACAGCTATTTTTCACTGGATATTGGTACATAGGCATAGAATTCTTTGAAAAAGCAACAGCAGTGAGAGATGAAAAATATGAATTTTACATCAGTAATTTCCTTACTAGTTCTCTAATAGTTGTTGTAAAACAACTGAGTTGTATTACCTTCTGTATTTTCTTATACCTTTTTTTCCTTTCATAATAAAGGGTTCTTTACTCTCAGAAATCTTTTCAGTAATAGGTAATTGCTGACTATGGTTAGTCTTCTTTTAGGTGAGCTTTAGTCTTTTGTTGGAAGGTAGTTTTCTCAGATCAAATATCTTCTGATTCTTTTTTGCCCATCTCTTTTGGGTACTAGTACAGGGTAGAGATATCCAGAAGTAATCTTGCTGACACATTTAGAGGGTAAAAAATAACTGAAAAGAATGTTTGAAAAGCATTTGCTCTACTGTTTAACCTCCTGTTTAGGTCTGGCACGGCCAATGTCTGATTCAGGGACGAGTAAAGTATCCTCCATTATTGACCCACCTCTTTAGAAAGGTAACACAACATAAATTACAAGAAAACTTTCCTGACTAAATTACTGAAGAGGATTTTAAGACTAGATGATCTTGGTGTTTGCTCATAACCAAAACACAAGAAAACTTGTATTTAAAAACTAGTGATACTGGTGACCTAAAGTGCTAAAAGCTCATAGAGCTTATCAGCCTGCAGAAAGTAATGCAAGTTTTAAAAGATCTAATTTGACCTGGAGAGCATCTGCTAGTGGTTGTATCTTGTACTGTAAACAGGCTTTTACAGCATTACAAAATCTTAGTTTAATAATGAAAAATAATGAGTCTATTTTTCTTTTTATGTTAAAGTGCTCTCCAAGAAGGAACAAAACCCAACAAATCATTCTCTGTCTTTCTCAGCAGTATATTTAATGCTCTGAAAACTGCCTTTTATTGTACAGCAATCAACAGTTTTCACTATCTTTCCATGCAGGCACTAAAAAATCTGATAAAAGTAGGAGGAGTTTGGTTTTAGATAGAATTGCATCTCTTCCATCTCAACGTCACTAAAACCAGCTATGGGAATGGAGCCAAATTCTTATTAATACACTTCAGCTCTTGCAAAAATACAGGGACAAATTTATTTTATTTTGTAGTGACAAATGCTTTTCCCTCCTAATTTTGTGGGAGTGTTTTTCCCCCTACAAGGAATAAATTGTACATTCTGGAATTAAGTTAGTCATTCTGAAGTTCAAAATTCATGAAGCTGTTCCAGCAGAGAATGGATACGGAATTGCAGCAAAATCTCAAGGTCACTGGGAATATTCTTTGGGGTATTCTTATGTGGCTTATCTGTGCTCACATGCCTAATTTTTTTTTCAGTGCAAAGAATAGCCACTTGCAGAGAATGGAAGCCTTAGCCCGGCCCTGTGCCATCCCTTATTCAAGTTCTTTTATACTCCTCTTTTTAAAGAAGCTGTCAAGTTCTTTTCTGAAGCTGACAGGAAAGGCCAAATCTGCAGTACAGGAAGAGAGGCAAAAAAGAAACTTTTTGTGTTGATGTTTTACTAAGTGAGCTAAGGAGAATTTTAGAATCATGTAATTTACTCTGGAGGCATTTACTGTACATAGCTATAGTGATGGTAATTTCTTTCATTGTGGAAGTGAAAAGATAACCATCAATCAGTTGTCAATTGGTCAATTGCAGAAGTGATGAAAAGAAACTGGTAGGAACAATCACTTCTGTGGCTACCTAGACTATTTGGGGTTTTAAGGAAAATATGGGAACTGGAATCTGTAGAAATGGAATGAGGTTGGAATATAAAAAATAATCTGTGCAGGGGTAAATGGATCCCTGTAAATACTGTATTTATTCTTTTTGTGCCTAGTATAAGTGCTGCAAAAATAGACAAAGCAGAGTTTGCACTGCAGGACCTTTGAACCAAGCATGTTGAGAACTGGCAACATGATATGTGATGCAAGTATACGGACTGTTTAAATGGAGGTTTGAAAATGGAAGAATTTTTTTTAAAAAATCAGCAAACAACTAAATTATTTCGAAGATTGTTATATGCTGAGCAGTAATTGCAGTTATAACTTTATGTGTAAAGGAAAATACAGTTTGTGTTGTTACAGAATGAGAGACATTATTATGTTTAAGTTGCAAAGTGTTGTAGGACATAGTATAAGGCCAGGTATAGTACTGTTTTTAAACGCATAATGTGGAAGTTGTTTTTAAAATGAGCCTCATGGCACAGAATGGCATGAAGGCTGTGTGTTTAACAGTTATTTAAGTAGTGTGACAGGCACGTATTTTGTTACATATGCATATTGCAGTGGGGAGGGTAAGCTTAGGACAGAAGTAGGAAAAAGGTTAAATTCATTTATTTATGAAAAGAGTTCAAACATTATCTATATGGGGTGGTTTATGCTGCAGTGTTTTGTTTTGGGTGTTCTTCCTCCCTTCTGTGGTAGGTAATAAAAAGGATTACAGGCCCTCCAGAAGGATGAGATATCATCAGTTTGTAATCCAGCCCATGGTTTCCTAGATACCGTATTGTCTATTCTGTTCCGCTATGTGAAAAATGTTGAATATCAACAATGGGTTTCAGTGCTGTATTGTTGAGTTTTGTATGAACTAATCTAGCTTCACTAAAAAAAAAAAAAAAAAACTACAGCTTTGGACAAAAGTCTATAGCCAGTGCATTCGTAACTCCCCATGCACAAGAGCTGACTGGCTCTGGGAAGACATTTTACTCATTTGATTTCTTTTTTCTGGTAGTCTTCTTGTCCAGTTCTCAGGTGTTTACCACCTATTAGAATTTCACCTGTGTGGGTCCTGTGTTTGAGAAATTCCCAGGACTTGTCAGCTGTATAGGCCTCATAAAAGACAGCTCTGTTCAGGGTTTGAAAGGTAAGCTTTTGCCTAAGTCCTCTGCTGTCTGTGCTTTAAGATGCTAACTTTATTGGCCTAGTTCTGAAACTTTGCAGCTTATCACTCGTTTGGAGCTTTTGTAGAGGGCGAGTGAGGGAAGCAGGAGCTAACTAGTGAAAGTAAGGAGTGTATTACCTGCACAATGAGGTGTGTGGAGAGCAGGTATTCTGCAAATAAGTGTGCTCCAAAGATAGGGTGGGAGTAAAAGGGAAAGTGTTTGACCTGTGGGCTTGATATTGCCAGGACATGGGGAGCACAGACAATTGTATGGTTTTGAACTGCCTTGCCATAAGCACTGAATTGTTTTCTTTCTTTCTCTTTCTTTCTTTCTTTCTTTCTTTCTTTCCTTTTCTCATTCTTTTTTACTTTGGTCTCAGAACTGTCTTAATGTTTTATGGAATTGCTATTGGGGGTTCTGTTTGCTTGAAATAAAGTGGGCGGAGAACAATTGAGGGTAAATAAGATTCGTGATCAGAAAGATTCTGTCATTAGTCCAATTTCTGACAGAACTTGTGTTTTTTTCCTCTTCAATTAAGTTTTTCCTAGATTTATTAAAGCAATTCAACAATAAGCAAAAGACCTTACAACAATAAGAATGTACACATGTATAAGTTACAGTGAACTAGATTAGATGCAGAGTAAATATTTATTTGTGAATTTAAAAGTGTATTGTTAAATGCTTAATTTTAATATACATTTTATATTAAAATATTTCTACCTTTTTAATTACAAATTATTTTCTGCATATCTATATTTCTAGTTGGATCTTTTCAGTACATAAGATTGTGAATTATTTTAATTCCTTGGAAAAGGAACTTTATAGGCAAATACCTTCGTGCTTACTGTAAATGTGGGAGGTTGTTTTTTATGGAGTAAGAATTTCGCACCTTCTTTGCTAATTTTAATATAAGTAATATACTGATATCGCGATTAGAGACTAACTTCCAAAAATCCTCCAGACATTTTCTTGTCTCTGTGGAAGATTTTTGTGGAAGATATGCCAGCTTTAGAAATCTTCTCTTTATCCTGCTACAGTGTGAATGTTTTTCCCATCCCCCCTTTTAACCTAGGAATTAGAAGAAAGTACAGATGATGCTTGCTTAACCCTGCATTTAGTGCCAAGCAGTGATGTGCTCCCTATGAAACCATTTCTGACCCTCTGCTTGCAGTGGTGAGCCTGAATTTTTCCCCTTCCTTGCCCATCATTGTCGGTCAATTATGGGATGGAACTGAACCAGAAAATCTGGTACAGTCTGGCAATTAGTACAAAGGGTTTCCAGTCTAGTGTGAAGACAGAGATGCAAGAGCCCCAGCAGCTAGAGAAATAGTTTTGATTGGCCATGGACATTGCCTTTTAGTGCTGCTTGGTTACTTCCTAAAGATACTGGCTCTTCTACCCTACAGGTCTGCTCCTTAAAGTACTGCATTACGGGCCTACTTTTTCTAAGTCTTTTGGGAAGTGTGGGGGGGGTCTTCTTTTTTTAGCTCTAGCTTCTCCCATTTGCAGACTGTCATTTTAACCCATCAAACAGACACATTTTGACTTGTACAACAAAGAACCAAGTTATCAACATTCACAGAAACTGACATTTTTAATTCAGGCTTCATTATGTCTTCGCTTTATGACAGTGAGCTACAAAGACATTTAAAGTTTTTTTTTCTTTTTTTCATTTTAAATTCAGCACTGGGATGTTTATCTTTCTTTTAATGCTCATATTTCCCTTCCTACCTTTATTCTTTAGTAATATATAATTAGCATTATCAAAACCATCAGCTATTATCCACTATGACTTTTGACCTTTGTTTTTATCTGTCTAGCATTTTCCAAAATAAATTGCAATACAGATTCTAACTGTTTATGTTACATCATTATAGTAAAATGTAATTAGTTAAGCTCACTAATACATTCATCATAAAAATAATCTTTTTTGATACTACAAAGATTTAGTGAATAATTACATGTATATAAACTTGTTAAATGTCTGGTATTGTAAGATAAGAAGTAATAATGAAACAAAAATTGTAATTCAAATATAACAAACAGAACTCGGAGGTTTTCATACATAACCAGCATTTTCAAGAGTTATTAATGAGTCTGTAGCTGATATTTCATGCTATCCTGAGAGAGAGAAATAGTCTGGTGTAAGTGTGACTGAAGTTTAGAAGAAGAGCTAGTTATGCCAAGTCAAAATTTTAGACTATTATTTCCAGGAAAGCTGGTAACTTTGAATATATGAAGACAGTATTCAGTCAAATCTTGTTCAAAACTAAAATGCAGTATAATTAGACGGCACTGCAAGCAGTTGCCAAAGTAATAGTAACATCGGGCATTCAACCATAACCATAGTGTTTTGTTTGTGAGAGTTTTTGTTTTCATACAAGTCAGCAGTTTCTGGTTTATGCTTCGATAACTGTGTATTTGGGATGTTGTCTTTTGTAGTTGTAAAAAAGTAAATGTGTGCTCTAATCTTCATATGTAAACGTGAAATATTACAGATACACATTCAGAGTTCATATTGGCATTTTTTCGTCCTTGTGTCTGTCTCTGCACAGTGGTACTACGGGAATCCCTGAAGGTGGCTTTAGGCACATGATAGCAGAATATTCCATTCAGCAGTTAAATACTCTTTGGCTGTATTAACGGCAAGAACAGTATAGTAGCAGGGGTTGTAAATGTGATAACAAGATTAACACATCGCCCACTTCAATCAGGTACTTCTTGGTTTTGTGTTTATCGCTCATGTTTCCCAGTTGACTGATGGCTGTCACTCAATAGCTTTCTTTGGCTAGAAAGAGAAAGAGCTTTCTTTAAAGATGTCAGCAGTGCTGTTGAATTCCATAATAGGTCATTTGCACTGGAAGTCTGCATAGAGCAACAAATTAGTAGCTTCTCCTGTAGATCTTTTGATAGCATAGATGGGAAATGATGTGATAGCGTTGTCTATTACACCAGGAAGATGATAGCATAGCGTAGGTCAAAATATAATCTGGTTACCCAGAAACACATTGCCCAAGGATGCACTGATGAAGCTTTAGACAGGAATTGTGTAGAATAATTATCCATATATTAATATCTGCCAATTTCTTGTTTGTTTATCAGAGAAACAAAATTGTAACTTGCATTCAAGTGCAGGGGAAAATAAAATAACTAATTGTGTCTTGGCCTAAAGAATTGGTTTATAAAGGCACAAGAGTAATTGAAATTTTTGAGCACTTATGGTTTATCGGATAACCAGTAATGGCACTGAATAATACACACTCCAAATGCACTTTAGTTGGGTTTTTTCCCTTGTTTTTGTTCTTTTTGTCTTCAGTGACCAAGAGAATTTAACATTGAACAGGGACTACCCATCTGAATTTGTAACTCTTCGATCATATTATGGTCTTCAGGTTAAGCACTTAAACATGGTTGGGCTATATGCTTTGAGAGTGAATCATTGGGTCAGATTATTTAATTGTGAAGTAATTTTCAAGGAGATAAAGATCTGTTCCTAGTTTTCATCACTTTTCTACTATAGAATAACTTCAGTTCTATACGAGTGTTTTCCTCTT
>NW_010321682.1:8274-36822 GCF_000700745.2 Antrostomus carolinensis
TATGCCTGTTAAATATTTACCTATAATTAAAATTTCAAAGTGCAATTTTTCATATGAGAAAACTGAGGCATAAAAGGGCTGAGTGACAACATTACATCTTGGTGTGGGTTACTACTTTGGTACTGTGTTTGGAATATATTTAAGATCTCCCCTCTCAATGCATTGCAACAGCTCTTTTCAGTGGTGACTAGTCTGTAACTGTCTTCTGGATTTCACACTCTTGTTAGATTGCCCTTCACTTTTTCATAACTGCCATCTCCACGAAATGAATTTTTTATAAACTCACCAGTTGTAGGACCTGTTCTTACTACCATCAATATTGCAGTTCTCTGATTTCAGAGGGGTAATTGTTAGACTTTAATGCTTAACCCCCACAGCAGTCCACTTCTTGAGCCCTGTTGGTTGATGATATGTCACCCTACTGAAGAAGTTTGTCTCAGTTGTTGGTTTCATTCCAGTTCTAAAAAATTAGGCAGCATGTTGGTAGAGCTCAGCTGGGAGGTAGCTTTGTGCCATAAATTAAGTTATGGAAACAATACAAAAGTCTTATATATATATATATATATATGTATACACACACACACACATATATATACACACAATAGTTCCAGACTTTCCTAAGATCTATAACATCAGGAAACAGCTGTTCTTGGCTTCTCATATTCTACATAAGCTCTGTTTTCTGAGCTTATGAGATCTCTGCCAGGTGGGGGAGGGGGAACCACACAAACAAAAAGCCCACCATCATCAAGAAAGTCAGGAGTGTGTAGCTGTGGTGCAAATTGGCTTGTGTCAGCTTTTGTATGCACCTAGAAGCAGATCTCAGTTCTGACATGCTGAGGACCTTCAGTGAAAGTATAGAAGCTTGTCTGCTCAGAGAGTGAGGCACTCAACAAGCTGGTCTCCAGTTTGTCAGCTGCACTTTTTGTGCTTACTTCTTTTGTCCTTAATCTATGTCCTTCAATATATCTGGCAACTGACTGCTGGGTCTGATGATTTAGAAGATGAGACGGACTAAATGTACTAGTAGAAAATCACAAAGGTTCTGTAATATGAGAGAGAATGAGAGATTAAGCCCATTGCCTGAGCCATGATCTGCCAGCTTTCCTGCTCCTCTTTGCATGACAGGTCCTCCTCAGCCTTTCTACTCATGCCTGTTCCTCAGGGTGGGAAAAGCAGCTGAAAACCTCGCTCTATAAGGGTTTTTTAGACACATAACAGAGTTCCCATTGACTTTCAATTCAATTATGACTTAGATTAAATTCAATAGGAATAAAGTACCCAATTCCTTTATGCCATTGAGAACCTCCTGTCCTGAGTCTTACAGCAGGCTATGGAATGAGTGAGCATTGGCTCTTAGTGGGATGTGGCAAGCATTAAGAAATAAGAGATTGGATTAATGTATTTCATGGGAATTTATACAAATCTAAGCAATTGACATTTCACATAATATGACTGATTGCATATAAAGGACAAGGGAAAAATGACTAGTAAAGACATGGTGTTAGCAGTTTCTCAAAGAACAGATATCAAAGGTACAAGCAGAAACTATACCATTGCAGGGGATGACAGATTGTCTGCTGAGAGACATCTTTTGTTAACACATGAGCCTTTAACCAAAGACTCAAAAAAGAATTTTACAGGAATTAGATTATTAATGACAAGCCTAAAGGACTAGCATGCACCTACAGAGAATAGAATTCAAGTAATCAAGACACAAAAATAAGATGTGACTAGTAAAATGCATGAAACTGCACTGGATGAGCATTCAAAGCAATAGGGAAACCAAGGTATAGGCTTGCGAGTCAGCAGAAGGAGGTGATGTCATTGAGAAATGAGGTTGAAAATGAAGAGGTACCTAGTACCTGCAATATATAATACTTTAAGAAAAAAAAGCCAGCTATGAGCAGGTGGCTAAAAACTACTGCTGGTTTGGGTTGTGTTGGCACTGACTAGAGGAAAGATAAAGGAACCCTTAGCTTCTGCAAGCCTCTGTGTATCTGTAAATATAAATGTGTTGATGGGGGCTGATGAGAGGGCTGATCATTCCTGATCCATGTAGCTGTCCTGACAGATACCTCAAAGGCAAGCACAGATACTTCAGCAAAACAGCACCTTTTACATTTTCATTTTGTCCTCTGTACTTTTTTTTTAATAGAAAAACAGTCTCAGCAGTGCTAATAACTTCCCATTATTAAGATGCTGTTTTCAAACAGTTATTTCTATAACTTTTTGGCTAAAAATATTCAAGAAGTTGTCTTTAAAAATTCAGAAACACTGTACTAGAATTAAAAAAAAAAAAAAAATAGTTCCAGACTTTCCAAAGGACTTTAAAATTTCGGTTTTCTTTCTTAGGAAGAACATTTAATTTGTCAACTGTTTCTGCCAGGAGAAGTGTTAACTTCTGTGTCTTAGAGCCCTAATTAGATTAAGTTGGATCTGCACTTTGCGTATTCTCCCAAGCTAATTCCCATCATCACCGTGCCTTAAAACCTTTATTAGGGGGTTTTGTTAAAGATGCATCACTTTACTGTTGTTATTCATCTGACAAGAAGAGTGGATTCAAATGTACCCTTCTTTCAAAGCTGTGTTTGTCACTGACCTTGGATGTTGAACCAAGAAGAGAATTAGTTTCTAAGCACTGTGTGCAATGCCAGGAAAACTGGAGAGTTCTGACTAGCATCCTTCTGAGAGGTGATTTGAAAACTTTGTTGTCTTGTGTGTTACATCCATCAGAGCCAAAAATACTTCGGTGGTATTAGAGATTCAAAACTGACTGTTGTCTCTCTAGCAAGGAGTTGTCAAGACAAAATGAAGGAGGCAGCAATGTGGAGAAAGAAATCTTGGGATCTCAATTTGAAACAGGAGGTCATGCCTAGAGATGTAGAAACTTCCTCCTTTGATTCAAGCGGAAAGAGAGTGACTAGTGAGGTGGTAGTCTGTTGATGATACCTGGTTTTTCAGGACAATAAAGATGAGAACACTTAGCAGGACTCACTGGAGGATCTTATGAAATTCAGTGAGCAGTCCTTAAATATCCCATGAAATTCAGTTTAGATAAGAGTTAAAGTGATACATCTGATAATAGCCAACACTTCACAAACAAAATTATGGCGTTACAGCTGTTTTACCACCAAGGAGTGAGATCATGGGATTATAAAAGACAGGTCCATGAAATAATCCTCTTAGTAGTTAGTGGTGTTCAATGAATGTTAGGAATAAATAGGAAAGAAATAGAAGTACAGAATACTTATTCCAGTGTATAAATCTGTGGTGCACCCACATATTGCATATTGCCTGCCCCTACCTTTTCAAAAGGTCCACAACAGGGTGACAAGGGTGATCACAGGAATAGGGAGATTTCCATTAAAAAGACACTAAACAAAGTAGAGTCTTTGTATGCCTAGGAGACCGTTGGGAGAGGTGATAAAGGTATCTAGTCTAAAGCATTATAAAGAGGGTCTCTACACGTGATTTGTGCACAGTCTTTGCCAGGACAAGGAATTAAGGCAAATGACAGATGACAGCTGGAAAAGAAACAAAAAAAGATCTTCAGACATAACATAATTAAGCAACCACAGGGTACTGTCAGAGTTTAAAGTTTATATGGGTTCAAGGGAAGCTTGAACAAGTTCCCAGAGGGGAAATTTGTAAAGATTAAAAATACACATGAACCTTATCCAGCTCAGGTAGTCTTCAAGTCTCAGACTGGTGGAAGCTGGAAGAGTACTTTGGGGAAGTGTTATTCCATGCCTTTTCTTTTCTAGGCACTCACTTCTGGCTACTGATTGAGACAGTGCTTGACTAGATGGACATTTGGTCTCACCCAGTACAGCCATTTCATGTTCTTATGATACCATTCATTTATGTGCTGAGCTCACACTTCCTCTGCATATCCAAATGAAGGACAGATCAGAAACTGTGTAAATACCCCGGGCAATCAGTTTGAATACTGGAATCTTTATATTCTTTTTGCTTGTATCTTCCTCTTCGGCTAAGCTAAGAAAGGGTCTATCATCCACAGTGCACCTAGTGCCAACTAGGGAATCAGAGGGAAATACTGACAATCAGAGGCATGTTTTTTAAGCTCCCAAGTTCAGATTAATATGATTTTTAAAAACGTAGGGAAATACATGAAAAATTTATCAGTGTATATAATAGCTGAACAATCTCTCCAGGAGACTTTAATTTCTGCTTCTAATCTTTTCATCTCAATCTGCTGGGTCAGCTTTGCACTTCTCCTTGTGTGCACAATGGGGAACAATGTTTAGCTGATGACAGAAGTGCAGGATGGGGATTAAGTACCCCCCAAGCTCTCTGCATTTTAGTAATGGTATTGAAAGTTCCCCAGTCCCTGATTTTTCTTTCCTCTTACTCTTCCAATAAATTAACTCCTAAATATGAAAATCAAGACATAACTTTATTGGGCCAGAAAAATATACCCTGCAAGTTTTCCTAAATACCCCTTTAGAAAAGGCTTAAGTTTGATTATTGTAATTGATTATCTTAAGCCCCTGAGTGTCAGAATTCTGCATTACACTCAGCATGTAGTTTGATGAGAAACTGGATTTGGCAGCAGTCTTACATGTCCTTGCCTCACTGCTCCCACCCACCCAAGTCATTTCTGGTCCATGCTCCAGGTTTGCCCTCCTAACCTTCAATACAGATTCAAAATTAAGTTAATCTAAATATTCACTAGTTACACCGCAAACTTTATCTCTGTCTTCCCTTGTTCCTCTGACAGCACAAGTGCCGCAGGAGTTGTGGTCAGAGAAAACTAGTAAGTTTCCTACAAGTTTCCTTCAGATCATTAATATAACTGAGCACTAGTGCCAGCACATGACAGCTGGAGGGAACACGTGGTTTGGGGATGGGAAGGTGGCCTTTTGTTAGGTGGTAACTTATAGAGTTGGGAAAGTTTAAGCCTACCATGCAGTTGCCCCTCCTGTGATGTATTGCTTTTAAGGGGAGCATGGTAAGCCAAGGCCCTCAGTCAATCTAGGTAACAAGTAACTTAACAATCTCCAAAAGAAGTTGAGAAACAACTTACACAAGGAGTAAAAAGTAATAATAGCCTTTTTTACGAACATATCAAGTGCATGATTACCACCAGAAAAATCTGTAAGATGCTCAAGGCGTGAAAGGAGCATTCAAAAAAGATAAAGCCATAGCAGAAGAGCCATGATTTTATTGCACCTGTGCTTACCATGAGGGAGGTTGGAGAGATTCCCATCTCAGAACCTTAATTTATGGAGTGCATTTTAGGATTTGTTTCAAATTGAAGTGTCCATAAATCCACAAAGCAAGCTATAACAACTCATCAGGAACAGAGAGACATTCACTCAGAAATTCTAAAAGTCGGGAGAGAAACAACTGATTGTGGTGTGCAGCTTCTCAGTTCAAATAATTTTGAGCCAGAGGACTGAAATCTGACTAATGCAGCAACAGATTTTAAAAAGGGATTCAGGCAGATCTGAATCTGCAGTCCAGTAAATCTGATATCTGTACTAGGAAAATGAGTAAAAGCTATAACAAATAATATAATTACTGTAATCTGAATAATTATGACATACTGTGAAGAGCAGACGTAAGTTTTATAAGAGAAGTCTTGGCTTAAAAATATATTTAAATTCTCTGAAGGAATGTACAAGTAGGAGAGCACAGGAGACCCAGCTGATATCACCTGCTTGGGTGTTCAAAATAAGGCCCATCCCCAAATCCTTTATGAAAATAAAATATGCTGGAATAAAAAGGAAGATCCTCAGTAAATAACTATTTGACAGTAGAAAGCAGAGTATAGAAATAAATGGTCAGTTTTCACAGCGGAGGCAGGTCATCACTGAAAACCACATGGAGATCTGTGCTATTCAATGTATTCATAAGTGATCTGCAAAATAAAAAAGCTAATAGTGAGGGAATAAAATTTACTGGTGGTACTAAGTTACTCAGAGAACTTAAGAGAAGGACCAGCTACGGTGTATTGAGAAAGATCTTAACAACGCTGGCAATAAAGGGCAGAAAAATGACATGAAATTCAGTGTAAATGCACACAGGAAAAGTATCCCATAAAGTGATGGGCTGGGAACTATCTCTTCTCAGAAATGAGATCTTGATGGTAAATGGATAGTTCTGCAAAACTGTCACATCAAGAACAGTTGAACCAAAATTTTAAGAATAGAGAACAAAATTAAATCCATCATTAAACACTATATAAATCCATAGTACACCTGCATCTTGAATACTCTGTGCAGTACCAGCCTCCCCAACTTAGAAAGAACAGAGTAACACCAGAAAAGGTTGAAAGACAGGTGGCAAGGATGGTCACCATAACAGAATGGGTTCAAGGAATATGACTCGGACACAGCAAGCTGGAAAGAATATGACCAGTGCTGGGGCAGGTTGATAGATCTCTAGATCTTGACCAGTTCAAAAGCTTGTTTTACAGCATTGAAACAGAAACAGAAACACTAGCAAAAGTGAGGAGGTGGTGTACTTCCAGAATGAAAATAGGAAAGAGACAGAGTCCTAAAACAAGTGCCTTGCTGAGCTACAACATCAGAAAGTTAGAGGAACAAACAGGGTGCTAATGCCTAAGAAACTGGGCACATAGAATTATTCACAAGGCACTTAATTTGTCCAGATGAGTCTCGTTAGATCCTTCATGCTTTCTCTGCAATGAAGAGAGGAAGTCTTTCCATTCAGGCCATGAAGATCATCTAAATCAGGATCCTCTTCTGAGCTGGACTCCAAAGGACCCTCTCTGTCTCCACTAATTAGAAAAGTAGCTAAGGAGACTGGTCAGCCAAGAAGATGAAACTGGGTCACCTTACACTGGGTGACACAGATACTGTGGTAGGTCTGAGTGATTGAACTGTTCCTATGGATGAGTGTATGGAAAGCAGCTGCTATCATGTTAATGGATTGATGTGGAGGATAGAAAGCTCCAAATCCTGTCTAGAGGCTCTTCTCATGGTATATTTACATAACTGGGACCAGGGATTGAAGATTTGGTCCCAGGAGAACAGCATTGTAAAACTAGGTAGGTGTGTTCAGAATCAGCATCGTAATCAAACCACCAGGTACCTGTATCCTAAACTAAACTGCAGATAATTTGTCTCTTCTTTAAAAAGAGCATCTTTGCAACTCAGCATATATTCCATTCTTTAGGGATTGCTCTTACCAATAGCGTTACAAACTGCTGACATGTTCCAGGTATGGCACATTCAGTTTTATTTTCTGTCTGAGCACTGTGGCAGAAAACAGCCCATTATGAGACCCATGGAGGCTGCCTGGAGTTGAAGGTGTGGCAGCAACGGCTCACGCTGTGTTTCATTTTGAAACATTCACAAAACCAGTGTGAGTTCGCTAACTTCTTTTACCCGTAGTTTTAAGCTGTGTATTTTTCAAAAGAGATTCAATTTTTCTAAGTTTTTCTAACAGAAATAGGAAGCCTTTAGTATGTGTGGTGGGTTTAGCAAGACCAGGACAATATGTATTGAGGGAACACTCTCTCCCTACATCTCAAATACAAATGCAGGTGAGCACGTTAATTTTGAAATAAATTGCATTTATTTATGAGTAATATTTGCCTGCTTTCTTTTTTTTAAGATTGTGTTCCTTCAGTTGTTTCAATTCGTTTCCACTCACCATTTTATTTTTGGTAGTTTTTCACTCCTTTTCCCTTTAGTCCTTTTGCTGCTCCACAAACCACAGTCCTTCCTACGGAGAAAATGAGGGTGAAGGAAGTTTGAGATCAGGGCAGACTTTTGAACCATGAAATTTGAGTGTTTAATTTAGTGCAGACAATTTTGTCTATCTCTAGTAGCTATGCCCTTTTAATATATTGCTTATAGTTCTGATAATATTTCTGAATTGGGAGCATAAATACTATTTAAAATTATGCTAGAAAGAAAAAAAGATCTAAATCTTAATGCTTCAAGGCTGCATTAGTTGCCAACAACACTCAGGCCAATTCTTCCTTTCTGCAGCAATACAAATAGAATGTAATAATTGTTCATGGCCAGTATCAGTATAGAAATTTATCATCAGTCTTTGTATATTTCTTGGTTATCATTTGGAGGCTTGTAGGGTTTTTTTGGAATGCTCAGAAATGGTAGTGAAAAATGTTGAATTTAGAGAAATTAATCTGTGTTTCTGATGTAGCGGTAATGAAGTTATTACTCCTGTAAAGCTGTTTCTGTGGTGGTTTTTTCTTCTCACACGTAAGCTTTCCACCTAGACTTGCCTTGCAGGGTAGGCCCATTTGTTTTGTAAGTTTTCACTAGTGACAACAAAGTTGTGTGGATTGTGCATGTTTTATGTTAGCTTGTGTAATGACCTAGGAAGCAGCTTTGAGACAATAAATTAGCTCTTACCTAATTTACTGAAAGAATAAATAACTTCAAGAGATTTTGTTAGCAGATTTTTAGATGATTATTTTTGCACACCTTTACTGTAACTTGCTCATTTTTTGTATATGAAGGAGAGGGGCATGCTCTAATGAACAAAAGGGTCTCTTGGCCCAGATGCATTAACATCTGTGATGACTCATTTTGAGTATCAAAAAATTTTGTTTCTAATTCTCTGAATTATAATTAAAACAGGTATTGAAATAATTTAAAGTAGCAGAAAATTATTATGTAAAATTAATGCATGGTGTCTTTTTAATAAACAACAACAAAAATCATTCCAATAAATGAAGCAATCGGCTCTCGGCACTTGACTTTTCTTTAAAAAAGTTGAGTTGGTCTTATTGATTTTGAAGACACTATAATAAAGAATTACTGAAGGAAATATTTCTTTTACTGTTTTCAGATAGTGCTTAATGTTGTTGCAAATTATAAAATTTAATTAGCTATATAAATGCCAGAGGAACAAATAATGTGCTATTGTCTTGATATCTTTCCAGAAATTAGTCTTTTAAAACAAATTTGCCATATTAATCATCTAAAAATATTTTTGATCACTGAATTAATAGTTTGCAGCCTGTTTTCAGGTATTCATTGCCATAGGTGATTGCCTCTTAATTACTACATGGGCGCTTTCTATTCACTCTTATTAATTCATGTTTTCTGGCACAGTCCCAAAAGGCAGCCTTGCCCTATATCTTCTAATTACTTCTATAATTGAATTTGCCCACTTTTTCTAACCTATTTTTTAAACTGACTGTGTTTGTTCATGGTTTATTGTGTCTTTTTTGTGTCAGTTCTCTGCAAGCAGAATGTACATTGATTCTTTCCTCGTTTCTCATTAATTTTCAAGAGCTTTGCTGCATGTCTGTTTTTTCAGCCTGTCAGACCTATTGCTAGACCAAAAAAAGATTCTTATTATTAAAGGTTAGGTAAAATAGACTGAAGTTAATTAATTCATTAGTAACTCTGAGCCAATTACTGAAGCCTTCTCTTATTTATATACTTGTTAACAAGACAGAGATGAGAAAGGCCTATTATAGGCACATGTCCTTCAGAAGTTGGGCAAACCCTCTGGAGCATATGCATTTAGTTCCACCAAAGAAAAAGAATTGATCCCAAAATGAAGACTTGAAGATCTAGGTGGCAAATAGTTCATAACTGATGGACCTTCTTGAGGCCATCCAAATTATTTTCATTATATCTTTTGATCAAAAGGAATACATTTTACTGACCAGCCTTACAAAGTGCCCACATAATGTTTGAATATAAATATATTGACTTACCACCTTCCCTGGAATTATTTCCTGGAATGTTTGGAAATAGTTGAACAAAGAGAAATTACCCATGCACATCTATGCAATTAAGACATGAGTTGCTGATTGTTACTTCACACAATTTTCTTGTATTGATAAATGCAAGGAGATATGTAGCTGGAAAAAAATGAATTTTTGGTAAATACTCTGTGTCTCATGAACCTACATGAGAGCTGAAGTCATTCAGAAGCTATAGTCTTATAAATAAGGAAGCTATCTAGTGGGTTACTGATCAAGGTCAGATGTTTATATTAATGACATTAACATTTATTTTAAGCATTGTATTTAATACCTGGCCTTATATTTCTTGAGGCTAAAGCACCACAAAACTGTTCTCTCTCACTGAATTCATAAGAATGCAACTCAGCTTGCAATGTTGATACAAGATTGTTGTTTTTCAAAGAGTTATTGATACTTTACTGGGGAAAATAATCAAACAAATCTTTGGGGTTTTGTTTTCTGATAATTCAACAACTTGACCAGAGGTCATTAGAATGAGAAAGTCTTTGTAACAATTCTTTATCAGGCATCTTGTAAACCTGAGATGATATCTAGATTTAGAGGGAAATTATGCTAAGATTGGAGAGTATTATAGAAGCATTTTAAGAAAAAAGACAAAGCATGGATTTAGAAACATCTTCCACTTAGGTCCTTACAGAATATGAATCCAAATAATTCTAAACAGAAAGAAAAAAGCGTTGGAACCACTGGGGACCAGTAAGCTTGGCCTAGCCCAGTCAATTATATTTTGAATAAAAATTGATCCATCTAGATTTAAAATTTTACAAGAAGGGCACTTACTAAATTATCTGGAAGTCCTACCCCTGTGCTCTATGCTAGAAGTAACTTTAGATTAGAATCTTCAGCTAACACTGCAGGAATTATTCCCTGCTCCACAGTTATTTCAAACTCAAGAGACAATAAGAAGAAAAGGAATAAACTAATAGAGAATCTAACAATGTGCACTCCTCACCTGCACCTGGTCACTGGTATAAGGTCTGGATACAATCACCATGCTGTGGCGAAATGTCTGTTTGCCTCTGCATACCTCCTGGAACACACACAGCTTTCTCACTCCCCCTTGCATGCCATACAGCTCACTGCAGAATTGGGGTCTTTATTATTCAGTCTTGTTCATTCATTCTCTTCCTGAAATTAGTTAGGAAATAACTGTCTGATTGGAACTGATGGTATCTTGATCAGATCATTATTATTTCTGGTATGAAATAAATAAGTAATTAACTGTGGAAGTGCTCGGGCTGCTCTGTAGTTAAAATAGCTTTGAGATGTCACTTAAAACAGATATTCACTTCTTCATTGTGTATGAATTATACGATGTGGGCTTTCCAAATTTGTGTTGTTTATTTGTGGAATGGAAAGTTACTGGTTTTGAGAACTTTTCAAGTACATCTTTTGATTTACTTTAGTTATTGGCAGTTATCCTTAAGACTATGTGTGAGTGAGAGACTCCAGGTATTGGGATCATTTCAGCAGAAACAGTGCAAACAGGATTTTTTTAAATTTCAGAAGAGTGGTGCATTTAGGCGGATGATAATTGTAATGAAATTAAGTAAAAGAGATTCTATTAACACTTAATATTTCTGCTAATGAACTGTTATCAGAATGAGTTCTATTTTATGTAATAATATTGAAATAATTTTTTCCACTATAAAATGTGTGTTATGAGGAGTAGATCACTTATCTGCTCCCCATATTAATGTTTTTTGCAGCTTTGGCAGAACTATGGGCTTGCCTTAGCTCCATATGGACAGACCCTCTAATAAAGTCCATAAGATTTTAAGCAAATGAGACATGCATTTCTGTGTCATCAGTTGCATTGTCAGAACTAGGATAACTTAGACACGTTGAAATTCAAACTCTTCATCAAAGTATGTTATGGGCTTTTTGATAGTGTGCGTTGATAGTGACAATACCACCAAACCAAAATGACTGAGAGTTTGTGGTAGTTACTCTATGGAGAACAACTGCAAACAGGACAGTAACACCATTTTCTTTTTTTTACAAGACAGTGCAACACAGTTCTAAAATTAAAAGAGTAGCAGTAAAAAAATGAAGGGTTTGCTGTCTGAAAAGTTCCTAGTTTATTGTGTTCTTTGTAGTTCTTGCATATTTTATGAATTTATTTCCATCCTTTACTTATGTACATGTTATGCTGCATTTGACTCTACTTGTCATACTGAATTGAAAAATTCACTATTAGCTATTTATTTTCAAAGTTATTCTTACTCTTCTTTTCTCAGAGTAGCCTCTAGCATGTCTTGAAAATATTCCTCTGCCTGCCATTCTTATCTCACTTCATGTGAATGCATTTCAGCTTCTGCACAAGCCACTGTATTGCTTTTTGCTTAATTCCATATCCTTTCAGTAACTTCATGTAGTCATCAAGGAACTTGTAAAGAGTGTATTGACTCCTGGGAACATGCTTGTTTCTTGTGGCATTTCCTTTAATTCATTATTGGTTCTACTTTGTAGACATCCTGTGATCAAAGCAAGTGAATAGGCTGAGTTGAAGTTGTAAATCATAATCATAATTTACATACAAGGAAGCAGGCATGCCGAGATTTTGTGCCTTTCTCTATGCGGCAAGGGAGGAGTGTGGCAGAGCCAGCAGCACAGCACCTATTGCCTGTTTCATAGTCCTGGGCTTTTACTGATGGACTGTCTTTTCAGTCCTTTCTAGTAGTCACTGGTGATTAGACCACTAAACTGGAAATATTAAAACATATGCGTGTTGTTATAATGAGTAGCATCTTGTAATTGCCAGTGGATTTGAAAAACTTGTTCTAGAGGAAATATTTTTAAATCTTTTCTGTTACTTTTCCTGAAATTAGACCTTAAGTAACATGGTTTAGTATCTTGGATATCAGAACATTTCCTGGGTATCAGAGACTTACCTGAAAATGAGTCATCTGAGTAAAACTGAATGTCAGCAGCGTTGATCAACAACGTTCCTGTTTTTCTGACTATGTGCTCTTCATTGACTTTCAGTCTAACAGTATTTAATTAGAATAAATAGACAATATAAAATAACACTCTGACATATGAGACAGAAGAAGGACAAAATTGTGTTCAAAGATTTTCTTGATAAACACAGACACTTTGCATGAGGCTCAGGTGCGGTAGGGGAATCAGCATCCAGTGCTGGCCTTAGGCCAAAGCAGGGTGGTTGGGCACTTAGGGTTGTGTGCTGAAGCTGACCTTTCTTTCTGAATTTTGAAGGAAGAAAATCATTAGATCTCACCTCCTTCAGCACTAGAAGCACAGTGTTAGAGAAACTTATTTCCTAGTTTCACCCACCACAGCAGCAAGCTCAAGCATCAAGGCCTGCAAAAAAAGGAGCAGTTTCTGTATTAAGATGTGTTTAATAAGCTCTTTCTTAACTGATACTTCATTATTATCTTCCTGAGTAAGCTGCAAATGTTTTAAGAAGTATATTTTTCTCTTACTTTAATTCTGAAGAAAAAGAGGAGGAAATGAATGGTTTTGTTTTACTTCCAGTCATGGTGTTAGTACCTAGATTTCAGAGATTCAAGCAAGGCAAGAAGCTATACAAAATCTATTGACCTTTTAAAGCCTAAGACCATTCCTGGTCTTTCAGGTCAGTTTGTAAGGCCAGATAAATTTATCAGATTAACTAATAATAAAGAAAAAAAAATATATAATTGCAAGTAGAAATTAATAGTATTTTTAACATGAAGTTTTAGTCAAAAACACCAGCCCGGTACTGATCACGTGCGCTTCAGGGGGACAGGATCAGACCTTGTGTTCATAGCATCTGTTTCAGAAAGCCTAGAAATGCAACTGTGCTCCTTATGGGTATCCAAACTGCTAATACAAAACAAATAGGAGTAGTTATTATCTATATGTTGGCATTATGTATTTTACATCTACAGTAAGTGCCACCACTCAAATGCCAAACCTGTGCTTAACATTGTGCCAATTGGCCTCCTCACTGATAAACCTTGACAGTACATTGTTCCCTTGTCAAGGGGCATTATCCTAGCAATTCAGCAAAAATTTTTCTTCATTTGGACAGTGCATCTTTCAGACATTCCCTTCTTCTATTGATTTGTTTTCTCCTGTCCCTTTCTCCTTCTTTTGTTTTCTTATCATAGCTTCAGGTTATTAAGTGCAAAGTATTGATGGGAATGGATGGTTTTGGTCGATGAAGAGCTAATGCATCCCTAATCCCACCATTGTTATAGAGTTATGCTTTACTCTGGTTCCTGATGGGGGAAAAGGTGCAAAGCTCTTGATCCTAGTTTTATTTGTCACAAACCCATCCATCAATCAAGCACAAGCATGTCTGAATGCTGAATGACATGTGGGTCTCAGCTGAAAAAATTCGATAACACTGTATTGTCAGGTTGCTCACTCTTTTTTTTTTCGATAAGAAATACATTTGACTGAAATAGATAAGCATGCAACTACTAAAGACTTGAAGAGAGAGAGTGACATACATGGCACCAAAGGTTGTCAATCTTCAGTATTAATGATACTTATGAGTAAATAAAATAGAAAAAAAGCTCCAGACATGCAGCACACTTAAATCCTGCAGGTTTTTTTATTAAGTTGAGGTTTCAAGTTTTTAATCTGGACATATATTATAGCCAGCCACCTAGGTCCAAGTGCTGATAGAATCTATGACTAAATTTACAATTTTTTTAAAATTATATTGGTTAATATAGCAGATATTGATGAGTAGAGTATTATTTTAATATATGTTGATAAATCTGCCTATCATTTCTGAATAAACATTAAGAGATGTATATAGATATATATGTGTAAGTATTATTCTTTTAGGATTTGAAAACATTTTAGATATATAATTATAGTACATATACAGAGATATTTTATGCTACACAAATATATATGCATATAATTTCAAAAATGCCCTTTTAAATTGTAATTGTATTCTCAAATATGTTTTTGGTATCCTTTTATACTAGTTATTGTGTGATATACATTAATACATTGTTGAAAGCTATCCCCTTACTTATATACAATTTGGTATTCCTATCTGCTGAAGATAATTGCATTTAGGAACTGTTAAAACACTGCAGTATTCTATCTGTACACTGTAAGTTTGGGAAAAGTAATCAACAGATCAGAACAATTTAGAAAATCCTTTTTATTTTCTTGCCATAGAGGTAGGCATTTTAGAATGGAGGACTGCATTAAATGACCTAAAAAATCCATCAACAAAGGTAACAAAAAGACAACCCAAATCAGAGCCTCTAAGACAAACATGACGTAGCCCCAAGTACTAGCATACTCTATGAGTAAGCCATTTTTCCTCCGCTCTGTGACTAGGGGCTACAAAACTGCAAAAATCAATGTGGGAGTGCTTTAGATTTGTTGGGTAAATTACATGTGCTTGGCTGCTCTATTGTATCTGGCCCATATTCTATACCAGATACTTTTAGATGGAACTGTCACGTAATACATATACTCAATATTGATTTTTATAGATTTAACAGAGCTTGAACTGAACTCCATGGTAAGCAAGAAAAAACTTAAGAAACAGAGCTTCTCACAATTGGGATGAACGCTTAAATATAGAAATACTATTGAATGCTTGTGCCTGGTAATCTGCTGGCCCAGTTTTAATTTGATATGGACAAAATCAGTACTAAGTAACCAAAAACTCCTTGCATTAAATGTTTGTTGTTTATCTTCAAATTACTGTTTTAGTGACGAGTTGATTATATTTATTTTGTGGATTTTTTTTTTTTTAAATTTGTACCAATAGCAAGCAAACAGGGAGAGTTATAAATTTTTTTAAAAGACATTCTGGGTCTTGTCTGAATACTAGATTATGCCAGATAAAACCCAAAACACTTCTACCAGCACCAAAAAACCACTCTGGAACCTCTGTATGCATGACAAACAGATTATTTTAGATCAATATAAGTGCATGCAGTAAAGACCATGATTCTCAAATGCAGGACACTTAAGTCTGTATTTAGATGTGTGAATAGGTGGTCTCTTATTAAAAAAAAAAAAAAAAAAAAAAGACATTCATTCAAATGTGTAAACATGAAATGTGGAAAATTTGGCTGCCTTTGAAAATCTCCAAGTTAGTTATCAAATCTGAAGTAATCAAGTGTAGACAGTTTGTTAGATTTTAGGTCACAAGCTAGTGTGACAGGACTGATAACATTCCATAATAAACCTGAAGAAGGCTAATATTTTCTCAGGGGGAAGCAAAGATATTTGTAACTTTAAAAAGCAAAGTAAGACTGCAAACATTAGTTTGCTTTCGTCATATTTGTGAACAGTGCATTAGTAATGATAAGTGTTCAAAGTAGTCACATTTTTAAATACCGGTCTCCAGAGTCATTCGCGACAAAACAATAGTTGCTGTAGCCCATCAAGAAACACAGTTATAATGACTTTAAAAATGGATCCTTCTGGCTTCACATGCATCCAGCCATCAGTGCCACTGAAACCCTGTCTGCATTTCTAAAGTCACAAACCAGCCTGCACTTACCAGTATTGCTTGTAACAGCTACAGGAGAAACCTACAGCAACAACGTCCTGTAGTAAAGGACTTTTGGTCACTTCTGCAATGAGGGATGCTGAAAATGTATTTAAAGGAAGGAGGGAAAACAGGTCTTAAATTTCAGGGGAATGCTTTCACAGAACCAGCACTGCTCCTTGTTCCTCACCTCTACCCTGACCTAATGGCACGTGATCCGCATGGGGCTAAAACTGCAAGATGGCTGAGACACTTCAGCTCGTCTGTTTACTCGCAGCTTTGAGTGCAGGGAGGACACGCAGCGTGCAGTCCTGGAGTTATAGGCACCCTTACAAACATCCAGCTTGAGCCGCCTGCAATTCAGAATCCTACTTTAAACTTTATAAATCTCTTTATGGATTTGCTGTATTTAAAAATTGCAGGATGTCCTCAGCTGGTGTTAATTGACATAATTCCAATAATGTTCTTGTCAGGACAGCAGTTTCCACTAATGAATATCCAGCATTGTGTCTCTGCTAGCATTCAGATGTGGTAATCAGACCAGCCAGCCTCTAAGAGTAAAGCAGAGCCTTGTCAGGGGGCCTCCACTTTAAAACTTTACCTCTTGGTCTGTCAGTGCTTGATTTTATTATTCTAAGGGCATTTTGATAACCCTTCTGTGTTTGGGTCTTCATGGTGTGACAGTCTGACTAAATAATGAGAGTACTTTCACTTTTATCTTTAGAGGGAGGATTTACTTATTACTACTGATAATATGGGTCAGATTTTCAAAGGTGTTTTAACTTCACCTCCATGTTTGTACTGCATAAACACTTGCAATTGCTTTTGTACCCAGTCACTTCTACAGATGAGCATTTACCATTATTTTGCTATGCAAGTGATGCTTGTGCATGTATCCTTCTGTCTTGTTTCTATAGATAAATATACACAGGCACAAGTGGGTGTCATGCTTTTATATGGCATTTTGCAATGCTAAGTATTAAGTGGACAGGACAGTAACACCATTTTTATTCTGAAGATATACGATGGGCTTGTTTTGTATATTGAGAAAAAAAAAAAAAAGATTGCTAAGTCAACCTTTTCCCTTTTCCTTTAATTTTGTTCTCTGTCTCATGTGAAAAAAGGCCATGAAGGATATATGATCACATGTGAAACGCACAATAAATCTATATCCTAACAGTATCTGCTATACTACCTAGTGATACTGATCTGTTGTTTTTATGAAACTTGAGTTGTATGAAAAGGAACTTTAATTTTCATTAAATCAGTGTTCCATAGGCAATAAAAAGGCTTACAGACACAGTGATTACTTACCTCCTTTTGAAATAAAAATGCATGCAAATAGGGTATCATCAACAAAAAGTGCACTTTATGTTCCATAGTTCAATTCTACTTGTGTTGTCTTAGCCATTTAACACCATGACTTCTGTCTGCTGCCTGTCTGAGAACTGGATGCCAGTGAAGGAAATGCTCTTTTGTACCTTGGTAACAGCTGTGCTATATTTTCAGTTTACTCTTAGGTGCTACAGTAGAGTCCCTGATAGTATGATTAGATGCAAATCAACTGCCAAAGTGAATGACAGTAGCATTGTTGACATCCAGTATATATTAGAAGTCAGCACAAGTGTCATGTTGGTCTATGTCTAGTGGACGTCCAGGACCACTCCAGAGGTTAAGGACGTTGTTCATCAACTGGGAATGCAACTTGAGAAATGTAAAGCCAACAGAATTAGAAAGAAAGGGCAGAACACCATATGATTTGTCTGCTTAAGTGCCATATGGCATCTCTTTAAAATGTATAGTACTGGGGAAAAAAGAGATTAGTACAAAATGTAAGAGCTGCTTCACAGGGCCCTGAGGACCAACAGTTCAAAATGTTAGAGTATCCAGACAGCCTCGCCTGCTTCTTAAGGAATAAATGATGTCAAGCTACAGAAAATGATGCATGCAGTGCTTCTTGTTAGCTTGACACAGGTCCCAGAGCAGAATGATCAACATAGTGCTGTTGTGTGATTGCTACCCGTGTGCGTTGTACTGCACAGCTATAGCTGTTGTACAACTGCGTGGTTCTGCTGAGTTTGCAGGAGTGCTAATCCTCTGCTGTAGTCTACAGCTGAGGTGACAAGTTGTAGTGTCTCTCTAGTGGCTTGCTACAAAGAGAGGTTACTGAGATCAATTACTGTTTTCTTAAACTGCCTCAAACTAAATTTTAGCTATTATAGGTGTGTGCTATTACTTCACATCTTCATGCTAGTTTGGTGGGATTTTTTTTTGTAATGAGAGTAATTGCTGGTCTGTACACGTGCAGCTCTGTCACGTCTCGTGCTGTTGTTGCTCTCCAGGCAGACACCAGTCACCTGCAGTTGGATTCTGCTCGCTGGCTCTCACGTGTCACAGGGGCACAGGACAGGGTCTTTGCTCCGGGTCTCTCAAGAAGAGCAGGATTTCTACTGATTAATCCCAGGCTGACACCTTTGGAATAGCACAGCTAAAACCGTTTCTAACTCTGTTTCTGAGACTCCTTCAGATTTCATCTCCTCTTTATATCCTAATTTGAGACTGTGTCAGTACAGTAAGCAAACATAGATTAGTTATTTTGAAAATTTATATACATCTGCTTTATTCTTAAGACACAGGCAAGCCACTGCCAATCAGCCTTTCAGCACCTTAGTGGTCCCAGATCTGGTTTGAGCAAAATAAATTTTAGATATATATATATAGATAGATAGATAGATATAGATAGATAGATAGATATGTATATATATATCTATGTATATATATACTCAAATATATATTTTATATATTGATTTTCATCTGAATTCAACTGAACTTGCAGTCACATAAACATAAAACAACAAAAAGTAGGTTCTGATATTAAAGTGTATTTCCAAACCAATAATTTTCAGAAGAGGAATCTAGGAGAAGACTTTTGCTTAATTCCACACATCAGTTTAATTATTTTTAAAAAACAGGAAGATAATCATTTTGTGGTCTGGATTTTTCAGACATCTCTGAAGTATTACATTATTAATTTTCTTACAGTACTAATAGAGTTATTTCCTCATTTAGCATATGCAAAAATATAAAGCTCCATTTATTAAATATGAAAAAATATATATTTGAGAAAGCTACAAACTAGTTTTAAAAAAAGAGGAAAAGAAAAAAAAATTGTTCTTAGCTGTTTGTGGACCTGATTCCATGTCCTTTATTTTTGCTAATTTGCCAATGATTCCTGAGCAGGAAAAGAACTCAAAAGGGGATCTTCGAATTGGTCCCTAGAGCTGTAAAACTTCAGATATGAGATTAAAAGTCATGGAGTGCTGTACAGCATTAACTGAGAAGAGATTAAATTGTTCCATCAACCTGAAGCCCCTGAAAGCTATTCATTTTCCACTCTTTATTCTCATGAAAGTCACAGTAATGTCAATGAGAGCAACTTGCACTCTCAAAGCAAAAATCCACCCAAAGGCAACAATTCAGTATGAAAAGGAGGGGGAAAAAAAATAAAAGGAAAAAAAAAAAGCCCAGGAATGAAAATTTTCCATCTTGAATTTAAAAAAACCTTCAAAAACTTTACCACATATGTTTGATTCAAACAATGTTTTGTTGGCTGTAAATTGTTTGCAATTGGAATGCTATATTTTTGGAGGAAATAATCCAGAAAAGCATTCCACCAAACTCATGATAATTTGATTGCACAGTCCATATTTGGAGCATATTAGCATATTCACTTGTGTGTACAAATATATAAACTGTCATCTCCCGAGCAGTGGGAAGAAGATTGACAGAGGGGGTTCAGATGGGCGAGAAGGAAAAGAGTTGCCAATAAGGCCGAAGGATTGCCAAAATCCTCTAAGTGAAGGAAACGAAACAAAACACAGAGAATAGACAAGGAGAATGAGTGGCTAATTACTGTACATCCCACTCAGCTAAAAATGAAACACACAGGCACGAGACATCAGAGAGGCACAGATTGCATAGGCACATCCTGACAGCAATGACAAAACAGTGTAATCACAAACAGAAAACTAGGAACCTTGTCCTCTTTGTTGGCAGTGTTGGCTGAATGAATTCTAGCAGAGAGGCTGTTATTCCCCTGTCACTGCCGGTCCCTTTTCTTTCCTGTGAGGAAAGAAATGGCTCTGGGAAAAGCAAGAGTCCAGATCTGGCAGGTTTCTTGTGCCTGCAGACTGCAGAGTTCAATTTATTTCCCATGAGGGCCAGTGCTTTCCCTTGCTCCTCCTTGGTTCAGGTGGCAGGTATGTTGTGTGCTCACACCAGGATGTGCGTAGGTCAAGCCTTGATAGAAATTACTAGTTAGAAATTTTGGGATGGCTGAAAGATCCCTACTTTTGGCATGATTTACTGTGTCATGAGCAGGTGGCACCTCTTGGTACTGAGGTTTGTTATGATATCAAGATGTAGCCATTGTTTTGGATTTTATTAAATCATTTGAGACCCCTGTATAAAAGGCACAATACGTGGTCAAAGGCTTATGATTTTTCCAAGATTTAGCTGATAATCAGCATACATTCCTGTAATTCACCGGACTGATACATTGCTTTGTGTTGCAGTGAATATGAAGTGGTTTAGTAGCTGGTTACATTATTATTTTGATCTGATTTAACTTAATATAGCCAAATTAAAGTATTATGAAAGATATGACTGTAACTCAAAGCTGAGGAATCTCAGCACTGCAGAAAATTACCGAAGCACTTATGCATGTGCTCATCTCCCTCCGCTGGGCGCCTGCCTCGTATTTGGAGATGTGCACAAACTGGAGTAGTGTCTATGTATGGGACTTTATTCTCACATTTGGCTATGTAGTGCTTATGGTTATATGAATTGTCCATATAGATAGACCAAACAATCAATGAGTGAGTTCAAAGAAACGTAGATTTGATGAAGAAAGGAAAGGAATTGCATTGTATTTCCCAACAAACTCAAAAGGAGTACTTGTTGCCAGCTGAAAGAGAAAGGAATTACAGCTGGAAGCAATTAACTAGCTAGTTGAATATGTACTGGCTGATGAGATTTGCAAAACTCATTGTAATTTGCTCTAGTCCCTCTCTGCTCAAAGGGGCCAGCTCCTTGGTTTGCAGTAGATACAGAAGGGTAGGGCAGTTCTATGAGGATGCAGATGCAGCCTCACACAGGTTGATCCTGGCAGCAGTTAGTTTACATTAGCACAGCAAATGCACCAATCTAATGAAGGTACTTCATTAGGGACCTCTATCTTCTGTTTAAATGCCTTGAGGGTGATGTGAGAGTGAAGCAAGAAACACTATCTTAGCAAAGAAATGTCCTCCTTTTTACAGACCACTAGTTAGAAACTGAATAAAGGCAGACCTCTCCGTACGTGACCTCTTTCCCCAGGTGAATCCGATGGTCCCCAGTTCTGTTTGCATGGGGTGAAAACCAGTCCCCCGCTTCTAAGGCTCACTCCCAAGGAGAGCCTTTCAGCATGGTCAGAGAGTAGCCTTCATCTCCCACCTCCATCAGCTCTGTGCAGAAGGCTCATAGCATTGCAGTGTGATTTTCAGGAAGAATTACAGTTTGATGACCCTCCCTTATTGGACAGCTGCCCCAGTTATTTTGCTGAGGTGCCCAGTTCCTGTCTGAGGCAAAGTGGCTGGTTTGTACATTAATGGTAAATGGCAGTTCTAGTGCAAAGTGAGTGGCTCTGTAACGTGGGCAGCTAACATCATCCAGGTAGCTGTGAGCCCTACATGCACAAACACTATTCCACCTGGAGTTTTTATGATTCATAGTTTATGCATATTGCTTATTTATTTCATTAGTAAACTGTGCATGAGATAGGGATGCTCTTGGGAATATTTTTGGGTGTTATATTAAAAAAATAAACCACCTTATTTCTGCTTAAGGACACTGTGACTTACACTTAAGGAAGCTGTACTCTGCAGCTATGAAGTGACTGCAAAATGTTCTTAATTTAATATAGGACATTTCCCAACACTGGTCTTTGAGCTCAGCATTGTGTAGCATGTCTAGATGGAGAAGCCTGTTACAGTGCTGAATTGTATCTGGAGTTATGATGGAGGTACCAACTCTGCCTCCCTTATGGAGAAGGGTATGTGATTGCAGTGAGGAGCATTGCTGTTAGACTGCACTGGATGAATAATCTGCAATTCAAGATTATTTAGTGAAAATATGTTTGTGAGTAATGTTTTCTACCATCTTCAGTTGTGTATAATAATGGTCTACTGTTACTTAAGTATGTCTTAATCGCCTGCCTGTTGCACTGCAGTACAGCATGACTGTGGAGAAAACAAGTGTAAATGTTTCCCCAGTTACTGACAACCTTAGATCCGTCCTCTGAATGCTTCCCCCAAATACAGGCTATCCCAAAAAAATCAGATTAAAATTCTTAGTCCTCATGTCAATGTTTCTGAATTATCTGAGCACAGGATAACTTAAAAGAAAATCCCTTGAAACTCTAGGAGGATGTTGGGAATTAATAATTTTACACCTCGTGGAAACTGCCATGAGAAGAAAAAAACTACCCCATGCAGAAGGCAATCTTCCCAAGGATTAGTCTATCGCTACGTGAAAATTTCTAGAGATCTCAGTCATAGAACTCGCTATTTCAAATGAAAAGATAATTTATTTTAATAACAAGGGTAGTATAAATAAATAAAAGTGGCAGAAGTTTGGAGTATGTTGTATGTAGCAAACTTTCTTTAAGATTACTGGAAAGCCACACTATGAAGAAATATTATAATTATATCTAATTATGCTCAAACATACATTGTGTTTGCATCAAAGATTGAAAATTAGTATGGGACATAAATGTATGGCTATATTTTGTTCTCATTAAATTCTTACTTGTGTTTATAAACTAAGGAAAACAAACCTTTTTAATGAAACAATGCTTTAACTTGGGAGCTTTATGACAAAGATAGAAGTCTGTTGCAAGTTTCACATATTAAGCATAAATAATTTTTCGTTTTGGTTTTGATAAGCTTACAAACAACAAAGTTGGTCATGAAGATGAGATCTTAGCAACATCTGAATCTCTCTCAAAAAAAAAAATCGGTGTCATTAACAGTATCATTTTTACTGATTTGAATATAGAGCCCTGGGAAAAGGCAGCCTAGAAAAAATAATGCAACACCAAATCTAATCCCTTGGCTGGACAGAGCGTTGTTTGGCTTCTGACTTGATACGGGATTGAGATAAGAGGACAGGAACTGTAAAGCTGCCTTTTGGTTCTGTAAGGCTGTAGGACTCCAAACTTCTTCCCTGGCAAGCAGCTGTCACTGGAGTATAGTGACTTAGTCAGCTCTTCTCATTTCTTTTAATTTCTGCTGCCTGGTACTGGAGGAAGGTTAAATGAGTTTTCAGTTTGCTGCCTGCACTGCCCTGCAGTCCTTGTGCAGAAAGGGAACCTTCCCAGTGCCAACTCCTCGAGCTTTCTGTAGTTTGTACTAGTAGATTATCTAATAAATCACTGCTGTATATGCACAACTTGCATTAAGTGAGCAATAGCAGCTAGTGAAAGCAATCAAACTAATTGGTGAACAGCATATAGCAAGAAAGCACCTCTATAATTTCATTCCTTTCTCTTGCAGACTTCTCATATTTTGCCAGTAAAAAAGTCAGGGCATTTTGTCAGGTAAAGTCAGGGAAGCTCTGAACCACAGGATGTGTTACTGCAGTGCTGATCTGCAGGTGATACACCCTCCTGCTCTGTCGACAAAATAGCCTAATGGTAAATACCATGTAAGCCTGTATTCTGGGTGAGAAATGGTTTCATCTGATGGGTTCAGAGCAAGACCAAAGTAGACACACAGTTGTCTGTACCTGTTGATACAAACATGACCAGCAAGGGGAGGGTGTGCTCCATGCGGGTTTTTTTATCATCTGGGATGTCTTCTCCGAGAGAATTATCCTTTGGGGGAATATTTCCATGATATAATCTGCACAGTGATAAACTTAACAAAAGCAAGATTTATTAGAAAAAGCAACTAACTCAATGGAACAAGGATGCAGGAAAAGACAGTTTATTCTGAATAAAAGTAAACTCACAGGGATTTCTTTTAGTTTAACTAATGCTCTGAATTTGCATTCACCCCTTTGCTTAATTTGACTTATATTGTCCAAATGTCTCAAGGTAGACATGGCTAACTTTGTATTCAAAATACATTTTTAAAAAGTGTCCTACTATTGTTTTCAACTGACAGATCGTCTGGTTTCAGAATCCTTTATGTTCCAGCAGGTGTTGGCAGGAGGAAGACTGGCTCACAGACTGAAACATAATAGTAAAGACAAAGTACTTTCTGGGGAAAGACTTGAGAAAATGTTGCTATATCAGTAAGTGCGTTTTGCCATTCCAACCACATACAAGTTTTTGAGGGTTTTTTTCAATGTCAAATGTCTGTCTCAAGCTTTATGAAATACTTACTTACTGACAAAGTATAAATCCTGCAACATCTTCTCATCTCAAAACCCAAATGAAGAAATAAATGACCAGCCACAAATAAAAGTGAAATCTAAGCCAGACACTCCATTACCCAGAAATGAAAACCATTCTCCTCTGTTCCCAAAGGTTTGAATAGCTGATGAACCAGAGATGGATAATATGATATACCCAAAGGCTCAGCAAGCTTTGAGTAATTTGGAATAAGGATCTGAGAATTTGCACAGCAGCTACTGCAATACCCTGTGCCCTGGGCAAAGAGCTGTCAGTGACATTCTCAGAGTTAGGGCCATTCAGTTCACTGATGGGAACATCAGGTTCTCTGTCAAGTCCAGTGGAAACTGTTCTATCGAAGAGCTAAAATAAATCTTGCAGTTCCTCTTTTTAAACTTTTGATAGAAAAAACAGGAAGGAAGATGTAGCTGGATGGTATGGTTATCTGCAACATAATTGCAGACAGAATTCCATTGCATATTTCTGTCTTCTTGTTTATTACAGGCTAACAAAATGTTTCTTTCCAATGGCAAGTAAACTAAATTTTTTACCATTTTTGGCTAGCAAGTAGCTGTACCCTGTGAAGCTAACCCTGCAAATAAAATCTTTCTATTGAAAAAAAAACAAAAACAAAACCAAAAAAAACCAACAGCAACAAAACCACAATGGGTAAGTCAGAATCCCCTCTTTTGGACCAAAAGCAGAGGCCAGGACAATTGAGATTTCATGATTCCATTTACTCGTGAGGAAGGACTAAAGACCATCTGTGGAGATCATGTCATACCCTTCCTGCCAGGCTGTGGACAGGTTTTTCATGCTCTTTCTGGCCAGAAAGCTGGAGAAAACCACCCAAAGACTACTTTTTCCATCCCAGCCGGTTTCCATGCACATTTCCACTTGTTGGCATGGCAGACATACAGACACAATGACATGATGACTCTATGACTCCTATGGTCATGAGAACATGCATGTGAATGTGCAGCTCCTCATGATAGGAACAGGCTACTGATCTGGATGAAAAGTCACCAGCCACTCCTTGTCCCTATTATTACTTGTCCCTTCTTTTCCTTCTCCATCAACATTTATGTCAGCTTCACACTTTCTAGCATATATGTTTTGTTAATGTGATTCAGTTTAAAAAAAAATACAAAGAAAATTTACTTGTAAGCAGTTTACAGATAAACCAGATAGTTTTAACAGAGCCTGTTCACAGACTGAGTGCGGTTATGTAGGAATAGGAACTTCTGATGGGAAGTAGCTGAGGAAAGGTGGTGACAGTAACCTCCTAAACTGAATCAGCAACAGCCAGAGAAAGGGACTAGGGCAGCAAATAAAATTATTAGGTAGGGGATTAAAAAAAAAAAACAGTGGTATTGCACATTTCCCATAATTCACCTGTGAAACTCACTGCCTCGAAATTTTGGGCAAGTAAAGGGAAGAAAAAATTATCAAAATTCTATTAAAAACTATCTTAGGAAGTTCATGAACTTCAAGTTGCTGGACGTTGGGTGAATGTGACAGGGAAATAACACTTTATGCTCACTCTGTCCTGATGTTCTTCTCTGTATTTCTACTGACCTTTACTGTTGGAGGGGGATGTAGAGCTAAATGCAGCTGTAGTGCAACCATTCTTACAATTTCAGATTTCATGTAATCAGGTGCTATATGAATCTGCAATCACACATACTAAAACCTATGAAGTCCTTAGCTTTTCTGAAGTCTGAAGAAGGTACTTGAAAGGCCTGGTTACAGTCCTGAAACTGCTAACCTGGCTTACACATATTGGAAATAAATTGTTACTCACTCTCCCCCATAGAGCATTCCCATTGCTCTGCTATTTTATAGTGGGAAGGGAAAGTAATTTAACTCAAATGAGAGCTTGTGTGATTTGCCCATTTAAGTGGCTGACCTTTTCCAATCTGCTCTGTGTGTGCATGTATCATTGTGATTTGGCTTTTTCAGGATACAGAATGTTTAGAATCAAACAAATGTTCTGTCTTACTTTCCTTAGAGAAAAGTAACGTGAGTTAGTCAACCTGCAACAAGAGTCCTGATTAAAAGAAAGAAATGCAAAACTTTTACTTTCTTAGTGGAACTTAATTTAGTCATTCTGAAATGTAGAATAGCTACTTCATCTATTAAACAGTTTAGTCTCAGTTATTATCCACTGAGGTACATCTTACTCCACAGTTGTAATGGAAATATAATGAATAGCAGGAAAAAAAAAAAAAAAAAAAAAAAAAAAAAAGAGTGTAAAGAAAATAAAATTATGCTAGATCCTCTGAAATTGAACATTTTAATGGCGATAGGATGCAGGGGAGATATATGTTGCAAAAGACTTTTCACTTGAATTATTTTTTTTCCATAGTTAGAACATCCTAAATGATTTTTTGATATTTAGTATGCAAGATTAGATTATTAGCATGAGTAAATGTAGAAAAAGGACACATGGGGACAATTTTTAAGCATTTGGCACTGGGGGAGCAGTACTAACAAGATGAATTGACTCACAAAGTCTCCAGTCCAGCAGTTACCAATGGGCTTAAATTCTTGGAAGTTATTTTTTCCTCTAGAGCTATTTGTAAACATTAGGCTGGACAGGATCCTAGGATCTTATAATACTGAGTCTAAATTAATCTTCTACAGAATTCTGATTTTCTAATTTAGCTTTGGTCACTGCCTGAGTAGTGCTACAACAGCTTTTAAGTGAATCTCAATTACTTAAAAAATAGAATTAACAGCACAGTTCCCTTTTGCTTCTCTGGATGGTAAAAAGTGTCCTGAACGCTGTCACTATGCACCCAACAGCAGTGAGGGCCAACAACAGCCACACATTGTGCATGTGCATTACAAATGATGGATAAAATCAAAGGTAGAGAAGTCGTATCACTGTTATTTGATGATCAGACAACATCATTTCAATCTTATCCAGAGACCTTTGGTCTTTTAACTCCATTCTGTGTCTCTGTCCCCACGAGGTGTAGTATTTAAAAGAATAAATCTGATACTTGAGAGATGTAGGCTCATATGGACAAATATATTGAGGAGCCTAAGGCTCTTTGATTTCCCAGTGCCTTTGTGGGTCTGGACCGTGATGTTGACTATCATCAGCTTTTTGAAAATAGTGTAGAACATAACTCTTCGCTAACTATTTTATTATCCCTAAATGCCTACTGTGGAGAAGAAAAGACAAGATAGATCCCCACAGGACTCGCCATGGAAACACTGATCCTGGGGGGGAAAAGCCACTCAATATCAGTGCTGTCCACTCTACGCAAGTACAGAAACGTTCTGGTGTATTGTATGAAAAAATGTTTGTAGGTGTAAGAATTACAGGCACAAGTATCTGATCATCAGCCACTGCCAGGGTGAATGTAGCCATTAACTAATTAGCAACAGAATTTGCATAGCCTGCAACTCTCAAACATTTTTATGAATAAATTGATGGTCATCCAAATACTTGCAAATGAATTAATTAAGAGAGATGATAGGATTCTACAGATAACCAAATGAAACTAACCATTTTTAGTAATTAAAACATTTTACCCTTATGATTACTCACTTAATTCTACTAAGGAGATTATTTTTGTCTAGTTCAGTGGAAAAATCATGACCTGTTACTATATATTTTTTTTTCCCACACTTTATTTTCTCTTTTATCTCTTGACTGTGCTGGTTTATCCAATGTATAAAAAAATAAATGCATTAGCTTGTTAGTGATTAGCTGCTTAGGCAGGACTTGTGAAAATTTAGAGCATTTAAAATTCTCCAGCTGGCTGCTACTGTCTATTTTGACTGCTACAAAATTCACTCATGCCCACAACATATTTTTCTTGTCCTTTAGTAACTAATAAGCTAGAAGTGCCCACACACTACCCCCCCCCCCAA
>NW_010321682.1:36860-45115 GCF_000700745.2 Antrostomus carolinensis
GCACTATTAGAACAGGAACTGAACCTCTAAAAAGTATGAAATACCTTATGCTATGTTTAGAGCTGATTGTATTATTTGGTGATTGTGGCCTTGAGGTATTTCGATTTCATCTTAGAAAACAGGGCTGATCTGGATGAATTCCAGCTGAAGCTACAGGAACTGAGGAATTAAGCTACAGAACATAATGAAATGATTCAATCCCATGCAATCTGATGAGCATCACTGTGTGTAATGGGGTGTATGTGTGCTTGCATCTGAAGCTGGTTGTATACCATTGATTACAAAAGTACCTTTTACACATAGTGTAAGATAATTACTTTGTATGAAAAGCAGACTATTTTAAAGCATTTATTTTAATAAATACATTTAGCACTAGTTTTCTGTATGTGGGTATATTGTTAGTGGGTAGTATTCAAGGCTAAAGCCCTTACCTTTGTGCTGATGCTGAAAACTATCAATTATAAAACACCTAACAATGTTCTACCAATGAGCGCTCTCTGTTAGCGCCACGTTCCTATTCCTCTCTTTAAAAGACAGATATTGCTGCGTGCGGGAGCACCAAGACTGGGGTACCATTGTTAGGGCTGATTAAGGGGAGGAGGAACTGTTCAAATTTTAGGGTTCTTTTCTTATCAGACATCTATTGAGCTGAATAGCATTTTGTTTTATATCACACTTTTTATGGCCTAGGTGTCTCAGAGCTCTTTACAAAACAGTCTGTTTCAATAATAAATATTACTCATAAAGTGAATGTGTAGGCTTCTATTATGTGATCTGCAATAGTTCATGTGCTCTTTGGCATTTGAACAATGCATTTAGGTAGTAGGGCGATGGGAATATGTAAGATAGTTTTATTTGCGAGTGTGAAAATAAATGTTTAAGAATTTTAGCATTGAAACCAAAAGTAGGAGGAAAATATTTATCCTGCAACTTGTAATTTGGTAAAATCTGCTTAGTATCCACCTGGATATGGAGTTGCAGTAGGCAAGAAAAGCCAGAACAGTAATTGTTTGATGGAAGGATGGAGTTCTTGAAAGAAATAGTCCCAACCTACAAACATCTCACAAGCAGCTTAGGACCACAGTAGAAACAGCCCTCGTCACTGAATTGTCTTTGTTAGGGTGGTGGACCTCAGACTACATGGAGTAGGTCTGTAGTTTCAGCTGATTTTGACTGTGCACGAGGAGAAAATAGGAGGGGGCATGTAATAAATGCTGAAGAGGCAGCAAGAAACAGAGAAGGAGAAAATAAGAAAGCAAGACCGCAAGGTTTCTGTGCATCTCTTTCCAAAATTGCTGGATCAGCCTCAAACTGTACTGGCGCAGAGTTCTCTTCTATGTCCTCAGTAAAATGACTGCATTGCCAGCAGAGCTATGAAAAAAATATTCATCTGCAGCTCAGCCAACACAGTTCACAGTCCAGCAGAGTGGAAACTAGGGGAGACAGTAGAATTAGTAAAATCCTGTATTGTCCCCTACTGTATAGATTGTCCTGAATGTGGTCTTTCTTACAGGTGCAGATACGACAGGCTTACAGCTACGCAGATGCCTTTCTCTGGCTGTGCACCCCAGATGCATTCTCTCTTTCTTTTCTCTAGATTTCTGGCTATCTGTGCCCCAGCTATCTTTTCCTGTAGTCAAGGTCTCTCTCTCTTCATTCTCAACCTCCATCTGTTCTCATCTCCCTTTCAACTCTTCTCTGGCCCCCCTCCTTCAACCTGGACAACACTGCACCTCTTTTCAAAGCCTTTATTTTTAGAAGAAAATAAAATACATGAAATCTGAATGACTTCAAAACCATATTCTGGTGCTTTCTCTTGCTTCTCAGTCCACTATTGTTGTTCAGACAGTGTATAGAGCACTATATCAAGTAATTGGGTATTATCTTCTGGACTGTAGTTCAGGCACTAAAAATAGCATATTAGTGACCACTTTGTTCCATTTGCCTCCTTTATAAAAAGAGCTAACAGCACTTTTTCAGGTTTTCCATGTTGGAACATTAACTTCTAGCAGAGGTGCTATTCTTTTTGTGGTGAAAGCAAAATAAGTAATATGATCGTCGCTTCCATGTAATGTTGTAAAACTCATTGCCACATGATTATTTTCTGTCACCAGGCTCATACTTGCAAGTTCAGACTGACATGGTCTCTACTGTTGTTGTTTGACAGCATTGCTTTGTTGTTCTACTATTCTTTATCCTGTGCTCTAAAAGACTGCGTAGGGCACTGACAAAATCTCCCTCATTAAGACAACCACCAAGTGGGCCACTGTTACCAAAGGTGGCTGGTGATTTTGGGTTTCGGCTAGCAACACCTCACAGGAGCCTGATTATCCCAAATGATAAGCAACTGCCTTCTACAAATCATACTCATATAAAGTGTATTCCTTGGGCCTCCAAAACAGAGGAACCCAAAACACCTGCTCACTTTTTGAAACCTCTGTGCTGTCCGCAGTCAGGTAGATGATCTTCAGGACTGGGCAGTGGTTTCTCTCTTGATGTGTAAAAGGACCAAACGTGGTCCTGAAAAGTTGGCTTGAAGGCCTATTTGTTTGGGGTATGTACCTGTGTACCCCTTTCTGTTCAGTTGCTGGGAGACCTCTGGAACATGCTTTTATTTCTGAAAGTCCTGCAGGGTATTACCCCACTCACTTCATCGGCAGCCGGTGAGGTCAAGCTTCTGTGCATCACTGCAAGGTGATCTCTTTTTCTTACTGCAGATGTTGAGAAGGAGGATGACCAGCTGACAGTAAAATTGCTTGGTACTGATGAGCCCTTGGCTTTGTTACTGTGGTAAAACGTACATCATTTGACAGCTGCTTGTGCATGGAAAAAACCATAGATGATTAACGGTTTCCTATCTTTTCTTGCTACTGATCTTCTTTGCTTATGACAGATGAGATTCGGATGTCTTTTTTTAAGAGACAGAGAGAGAGAGGGAGGATATTTAAACTTGTTCTCACCTAAGTCTTTTATGTTATCCTAAGGACCTTATTTGTAGTAGAGATTTTTTCTGAATTTCAGCTCTCCTAAAATGATCAGATCTGTCATTCAGCTTTAAAAGGGAATATATGTTCTTCCCCTTCTGGATTTATTTATTTATTTATTTATTTTCAAAAGGAATTAATGCTAATTTTACTTATTCAGAAATTAAAATAGCAAACAGTTTATATGAGGTGTTGATAATTACCTATATTACTGTAATGCTGTGACAGATGTTGGCAAAAAGAGGCAGAAAATGCCTACAGCTGTGCACTCCATGACATCCAGTTTATACTCAGACAGAAGGCTAACAGATGTTCTGAACTGTCACTTTGCCTAAATGTTTTTAAAGTCTAAGGACCTGCTTTATAATTCACTAGGGCCTTGTTTGGTTTCACAGAGGTCCTCAGAATTCCCATCTGTGACAATTAATGTCGAAGACTTTTATAAATCAACCCCTGTCCTTATTAGCCCTCTGCAAACAGATATTGTGTATCTGTATACTCCTGAGACTTCTATTTTTTGTGACCTAGTTATTTATTTATACAACCTGTATATAACATAACTCTCGTCCCAAGCAGAAAGAGAATTGGATGACGTGAATACAGATAGAGCAACAGAGTCAAAAGACTGCTGATGTACATTTGACTGACCTCAAAATACCTATGTTAAAATATTCTTCATCCTCTTCCCAAATGCTATGGTCATTTCTAAGGTGGCTGTAAAATGCCAACAACTTCAAACTATTCGTTTTCCCAAAGGGAAATATAAATCTTAGTGGTTTTAAAATATAGCAATTAAACAAGCATATTCAGCTGCCAGAGATACCCCTATTCCTGAAGAATATTCTTATTACAAAATAGTTAAATCATTTAAGGTATACTTTAAAATATAAATCAAGTTTCCTGTATTAAATTCTGCTCTTTAATTTCAAAATGGAGATGTTATAAAAGTGACATGTATGTAGCATATGCATATAGAAAAACTGAGATTTAAAATAGTCTTCGATCTTTAAAGTCCACCCAAATTTTCCAGCATACCTTTAGATAAGCAAAAAATGTTTCTAGTGTAAAGCAACTTAATACTTTATTGATAGTTGCCATTCCTTTTTAAAAGCTGGATTCCTGTTGTACAGTAGTTTAATAGTTTAAACATTGTGCTAACATAATCAGTGTTTGGCCTCTTCTGTTCCCCAATCCTGTATAGAAGCAGAACTCCAAATTGTACATCTTTCTGGGTTTGTTTCTAAATTACTCCCCACACTTAATTACGAGGATGAGAGGGATGCCTTATTCCTCTTTGTTATAGGCTAAGCTCTCAGTAATCCCAAACAAAAGAGCCAGTTCTGGAAGATATAGGATTTGCTAGCAGGATTATGGTCTCATAGATAATGATGTGCAGTCAGCAGAAGCGAAGCTTTATTTTAATTCAAATAAGCTAGTAAACAAACCACTGACAAGTCTGCTGGTGAGAGTAACTGGCTTCTGTTGCCACATTGGCAGCTAAATTATAGAAAATCTATTATACCCTGTTCACCATATGTTTAATTTAATACAGATACAAATTAAACTATCCACAGTGCCTATTAAAATAACAATACATATTTTTTAAATATATGAATGTTTTAAGATACATTCCCCTGACCTTAAGAAGGGCAGTGCTGATTTGGGAGACTACAGCAAAACACATGCTATAGTCAACAGATTCTCTTCAACAACAACAACAACAGTAATTTGAAAAGCCCAGAATATTAATAGTACAATTTTGTAACAGATAATGAGGTTAATTGGGGTGTTTTACCTTCTAAGCGTCTGCTCTTACACGCTTCCCTCCCCCTAGGTTCCTGGGCCTTAGATTTGATAGAAGTGGTTGATATCTAATCCATTGTATACTTTTTAATTCAGTGCCAGCTACAGTATGAGGTTTTTGCCCTTTTCCTGCTGCAAATAGCTATCCCTCATTTCTGCATGTTCTCATTTATTAATGTTCTTTTAAATAACCCGGATTTTTTGACCTGTCAGGAACCTTGGAATTGCTACTCTGCAATACTGGTGGAGGGTTTCAATTCATGCAGAAGGATTCCTGCTTAGGGCCTATGTCGTTCAGAGGATGAAGTGTTTAGTGGTCCACTATGGACCCTGAATGTTATCTTGAGTTCTGTAATGGCTACAGTGAAAACAAGTATTGGAAAAAAAGTAGAATAATAGGAGGCAAATATCGTGAGGGTCTGTCTGAATCTGCATGTTTTCAAATAAACTTAATTTACCTCAGAAAGTCACTGCAGGTTATGGGGATCAGCAGCTCTTACTGTGATGAGGTGGTGATGTTAGACTACTTGAAACCATTTAGAAACCACAGAGAAAAAAAGTTAACCTCCCCAAATTCACCCTACATCTTAAGTGAATGATGATGAAGAAAGTGCACAGCAGAATATTGCGAGTGAACTCTGGACTTCACTGGGAGCCTCGTGCCAAGATTGGCACTCTCCCTTCCAGTTCCAGTCTGTTCACAGCAATAATAAGCATGTAATGAAAATGTAAGTTTTGGGAAATGACTTGCATGTAGGTTGTGGATTGTCACCTTACTTCATGGTAATATAAATATATATATATGAGCAGAATTTAGCATTCAAAATTATGTTTCTCACATAATTTAAGTTGTAAGAACATATACAAACTCCATATACGTGTATAGAAGTATGTGTGAAGGAAGTCTCTGGCTCCTATAAATGTGTAGTATTATTTGCCATGTATGCACCAGGCACTAGATGGTATATGATCGTATGTATAGTGTATAGCACGTGCATGGATATGAGACATATAGTGTATATAACTGTGTGCACACGTATGCACATTGTCTATTTTTTTTTTAAATACTGTTGGTATTTATCAAAGCATTTTCAAAACCAATACATATTTGTAATTCAGATGTAACATACACAGAAATTTAATAGTTATTGCAAATGAGTTTCACTTATTAGATAAATTAATCTTTATTCTGTAAAAAAGTCCAGTTCCAAAGAAAGTTGCCATCTAAGAAATTGAATATATGAAAGTGTCATGTTCCAGAGAGATTTGGACAGAATACTTACAGAATATTACTGGTGTGCTGTTCTTCCCAGGATAATTTATCCTACGCCATGTGGTCATTTTTCAGTAAAGGTGTATTTGGCACCACAGTTACCCACAGCAAAAATACTGCAGTAAATGTTGAGGTAATAAATGAACGGGTCTCAGGTCTCTCATAGCAATCATGAAAAAAACTAAACAGTTGAAAAATCTCCCATTTTAAGAGGCACATCTGAAGTTCTTTCACACCTTCCTATGCAGCGAGAGGCCTGCTGGCTGGACAAACCTGCAGCTCCTCAAGAGACGCTTTTGTAAAGTGCGGGTTCTTTGCTTTTAAATAACTGGATTTTTTTACCATCATATCCCAGAGGGCTGGGGGGAACAACGAAAAAACCCTGCTATCTGTGTGTCACAAGCGTTCTTTTAAGGCTGCGGGGTGGTGGGAAGCTTGTCCAAGCGTGTCGAGGACTGCATTTCCCCGCGCGCACACCGCAATTCTCACCCGCAGCTTTCGGTTAGAAAACCTGAGCAGTGTTTGACTGAGAAGAGAGGGTGAGAACTTCTGGAAATGGTCCTTTGGGAAGCCCTTTCCCCCGGCAACCAGCCCCAGGGGGAAGGAGGGGTAGCGAGGGACTGTCCCCGCCCGTGTGCGGTGGCGGCTGCGGGGAACCGCTTCCCCTCCCCAGGCCGGGCACCGGCAGAGCCCTGCGGGACGAGCAGCCCCCCCGCCCGGCTCCGCTCCCGCGGGGTAGCCCGCTGGTATTAAACCTTAACCCTCTTGTCAGCGAGCCAGAACGCGAAACCAGGGCTTGTCCCGGTTCGTGTGAACCGCAATTCCTCCGGGGAAGATAAACTTGAGAGCGACGCGGAGCTGCGGGCGGGGTGAGCGGGTCGGTGTGCGGCTGGAGGCTGAGCGGCTGGCAGAGCCTGTGCTGGTCCAGCCCGGGCAGGGGACGAGAAATGCCAGCAGCTGCCTGGCTCTTCCTCTCCCCTACTGAGCGGGGCCAGTGGTTTGCCCAGGGTAGGAGCCCTGAAATTGAGAAATTATTTATTTTCTGGACACAGTTGTGGGTCAGGCATCTCCACAGAGCTCCTCCACGGGTGACCGTGTCTGGCAAACACCTGGAGGGTCTTTTCTCTTTGGATATGCAATGGAGAGGGGTCATGTATTTCACAAATTCTGAATGATCCGTTATTTTACCTATACACCTGAGCGCAGGTGAGTTTTTTTCCTAGTCTAAAATGAATTGTGAAAGTCCAAATCTAGGACATTCATTTTCCCACCCCGTGGGATCGGTCTCGCCACACTTAAGGGTACCGGTGCCCGTGTGGGAGCTCAGCCTCCCGCAGACCGGGGCTAAAAATGCATGTTGAGATGCGAGTGTCCTGTAGAGCCCTTCCAACCTGTGGGTCACTCTCCTCCCCTCCACCTCCAGAAAGTGTTAGAAATTCCTGCAGAGCGCTAGAAAGTTGCAGCCACCCGGTCCACGCACTGCTGATTTCGTTTCTGGTTATCTGCAAAATGAGCTTTAAGCCAATTTCGTGCTTCAGGCTAAAGAGTGTGATTCGTATTTTCCTTCCTAGATGCGTGGCATTCCTAAAAAAAAAATCTCTTTGTCAGCTTGCCGTAGGATGCTGCTGTGAATTGCCTGGAAATTCCAAGATTTGTATAAAGCGGTTAAGAACGACATAAAATTTCTGAGCCATCGGGATGCTTTGTCTGGAAAGGAAAAAAAAAAAAAAATCATCTTTCCTTGATAAATCGGTATTAAACTGTTCACTCTGGTTCCCATTTAACTCAAAGAACCACCGTTGGTAGCAAAATGCGCATTTCCTACTAATCCCTTTCCCTCACTACTCTGAGAAATAAAATACCTCTTCAGGAGAAGCGCTACTTTCTTCCCAAATCTTAACAGTTTAGGAAAGTTCTTGTACCATTTCTTCAACTTTGCCACTTTTGGATCTTTTACGCCACTTTCCCACCACGCGTCCTTTGCGTGTCAAGGCTATTGCAAAATGACAGGAGGTTGCGTGAACCATACGCGTGGAGGTGAGCTCTGCTACCCTCCCTGCAAGCCTTCTCTTGGCGTTATGCCTGGAAAGAAAAGCTCCCCCGTCCCCTGGAAGCTCGGCCACCCTGTGCGGAAGCGTGCGGGGACGTGAGGGCCGGCCGGGACCTCTGCGGCCGGGCGCTACCGGCGGGGGCGC
>NW_010321682.1:45183-45995 GCF_000700745.2 Antrostomus carolinensis
CGGAGATGTTTATCCTGAGATGGAAAATGGGTTGTTGAAAAACAAGCCATGTGCAAATAGTTTAATTTTCCGTTTTGATGCTTATCTTTGTCTCCCGAATTTCTTCGGAGAGGCTTTAATTGGCGTGTGGGTAATAGTTCCTAAATAATCCCTTATTAGATGACTTCAGACGAGTTGGGAACCAATAACGTCTTAGTCCCAAAAGTGAAAGTAGAATTTGAAGGCGCGGGTCAGTTTTTGTCAAAGGGCTCATTTGAGCATCTTTTAGTCTGCTGAAAAAGCTAATTAAAGAATGTTTGAAGGTTAAAGTCGTTACTCCGTCCTGTTGTCGTGCTACAAGTGAGCCGAGTTTTGTGAAAACACAAAGGGCAGAAGTCACAGAGGTGGATTACTGTCAGTCCGGGCTACAGAGGCAGAGAGAACTGTGGCATTAATTCCTATAGAAAGGTAGACAAACACAGTCACTGACTAACAACTTTCCCGCAGAGCCCCATTGTCTAAGCACTTTCTTTTGCTTTGGGGCTCTCTCCGAGTTGCCACAGTCGTGACCAGCTCCAAAACCGGGTAACGGGGAGACTTTTCGGGCGCAGAACTCGTGACCTGTGAAACAATTTCCGAGACAAAAATAGCGGTGGCTCTTGGCGTTTCCCTCCAGTATTTCTCCTCCCTTTCAGTTCAGCGGTGCTAATTTATTCATTACTTAGCAGAAAGTTGGGCACGCACAGAACTCTGTGCAGCCCGCAGCCCCCGAGGAGCTCGCAAACTCCCGTTGCTGCTGCCCGCTGCGCTCCGCGGGCTGCGGCTCCGGCGCT
>NW_010321682.1:46062-46338 GCF_000700745.2 Antrostomus carolinensis
GGCCCCGCGCCCCAGCTGGGCTGCGCGGAAACTGCGCGCTGCGGAGGCTGGTGGAGCGCACGGACACGCCGCGTGTCTGCCAGCCGGGAAATCCCGTGGGTTAATCCCGGTGGCCGTTAGCACCAGTTTGCGCCTTTGTGTGTGCTTGTGCGTGTGCGTGGACAGCAGATTGCAAAACACCACGCACAAAGATACGCGCATACCCTGCGCAGTCGGGGCTCCCCAGCCGCCCCTCTCCGCCGCCCGCTGCCGTTCCCTCGGAGCTGGTTTGCCCCG
>NW_010321683.1:0-6808 GCF_000700745.2 Antrostomus carolinensis
GATATGCCTTGAGATGACACCAAGGATAAGTAATTCCATCACCTTCCTGGGTATGGAGGTGAGGCTGACTGGTCTGTAGTTACCTGGGTCCTCCTTCTTGTCCTTTTTGAAGTCTGGAGTGACATGTGCCTTCCTCCAGTCCTCAGGCACCTCTCCCGTTTCCCACGATTTAGCAAAGATGATGGAGAGTGGTCTAGCAATGTCTTCAGCCAGCTTGCTCAACACCTGTGGGTGCATCCCCAAATATCTGAAAACTGGGTAAATCAAAGATTACCAATTGAATTGTGGGGAGAGAAAAACCCAAACAAAACTCCTTCAGAAAATGCATGTTTTTATCTATACATTACTGCAACATCAATGGACCAATACACCTTTACAGCCTATGGTACTCTGTGTGTGCTCCTGTGATCTGAAGACAGTGGACATAACTCAGAAAGTCGTTGTCTTCAGCTGCTGAGACTGCTCCTGGATTCAAGCAATTTTCAGTTAATGGGGTTCAGGTACTGATGATTATGTTTCTTTCTGATCTCTACCCAAGGTCTGAGCTGCTCTCAGAAACACTTCCACCACAGGAAATCCTGTGTCATAACCAGCTTTTTATTCTCAGTTTTTCAGTTCACCCAGAATGTTATATGAGACAAGCAGGGGCACTACTTCTGTGAAACAATAAGTAGCCCAATAGTGTTCACTCTCTTGTGATAAGAATTTATGTTATACTCAGTTTGAGAAGTGAGACTTCTGAAAAATAGCACATCCTGCCTACTGAGTCTTAGTTTCAGTTTAATATTTTTACATTTCTGAAAGAAATTGATTTAAAATGATTGCACAATTAATAATTGTACTGTTTAGCAATACAGAAAGATAAACTGCAAAGCAGGAAGTGTGATCTAATCTCACGCTTTTCCATTTTTAAGAACTTCTAGTTGCCTGTAACTTTTGTAAATTTTTGTTAATCAGCACACTGAAAATATTTTTATACACTCAAACCATAATTCAGTATTATATTCAAACTTATGATTAATTTAAAATGTCATGAAAGGTTTATGTGTGTGCCCAAAGTTAAGTATCTGATTAAATAGTTTCCCAGATCCAGCAAAGAAAAGGAACCAAACTCAAAAGCAAATATAGACAAAAAAGCCATTTTTTTTAAAAGAAGTATACAATTAGAGTGAAACTTGCTGTCACAAGATGTTACACTTAAGGTTTTTTTAACAGAATTTCAGATAGAGACTAGACAAGCCATGTAACAAGAATCCATGTAAATTAAAAAAAAAAAAGTTTAATAAGAAAAAAATTCCCTATTGAACCTCAGTTTTCTGGAATCAACAGTATATACATTGAGAAAGTTCCAGTCCATACTTACCCTGTTCTTTTATTCTGCCCTGAACATCTTTTGGCCACACTAAAAAGCTGTGGAGCTAGAAGGATTATTATATTAATGAGCTATTTGGCCTTCAGATGGATACAACACTACCTTTCTTGTGTTGTTTTGGTGCTTTGATTGCAGTCACCTGCACAGAGATCCATAGAGATTAAAAACTCCATTCATTACCTACAGGAGAGATTCAATTTGTACTCTTCTCTCAGGCACTACTTTTACTCCTGGGTTTTTAGAAAGTAACATAGCATCTCACCTTACTTTAGAAATTATTACATTTAACTGAACTTACTCTTAATTTTCTTTTATTGATAAATTTGTCCTTATATAGATTATTTGGGTATTTACTGTGTTCAGGGAATTATGATATATTCTTCATGGGCAGGGAAAGATAAATCTTACTTATAATCTTGTAATTTGTTCTCTCTCAAATGCATTTCAGCATAGTGCTGTGGATAATAAAGTATTTTCAAATTTAAACATAGCTTTGTCTAAGGTTTATTGTGTCTGTTTCACTTTTCATTAAGCCTCCTTTTCACCTTTCTGAGCAGTGTAAACAGAACCACAGATGGGTTGAGGTTGGAAGGGACTTCTGGAGGTCATCTGGTCCAAACCCCCTCCTCAAACACGGCCACCTAAAACCACTTGCCCAGGACCATGTCCAGATGTGTTTTGAACATGTCCAAGGAGGAAGAACCCACAATTCCACTAGGCAACCTTTGCCAGGGCTCAGTCACCTTCACAGTAGAAAAGTGGTTCCCAATGTTCAAATGGACCTTCCTGTGTTTCAGTTTGTGCCCATTGCCTCTGGTCCTGTCACAGGGCACTGGTGGAAAGGGCCTGACTCTGTCCACTTTACACTCTCTCTTCAGGTTTTTGTGTACATTAAGATTCCTCTAAGCCTTCTGTTTTCTCAGCTGAGCAGTCTCAGCTCTCTCAGCTTTTCCTCATATGTGAGTTACTCCAGTCTCTTAACCATCTTAGAGGCCCTGCGCTGGACTCCCTCCAGGAAACAAGCATTGTCAAAAGCATTCAGAAGCTTAAAGATGTAAGTTAAGTTCCTGACTTTCTAAAGCTCTCTTGAAAATTCTATAGACACCTATTTTTAGACACCTAAATGCCTTTGAGAGTCTGACTGCAATTTTCTTAGAATAAGTTTAACTAAAATTGTACTGAGATGAGTTCAAAATAAGGTTTTTATTTATATGCCCTCTCTGGATTGATAAGTAAACTTTCATTTTTCTTCCTTTTTTGCAAAGTAAGTAGTGTGTAATATGAAAGATACAAGGTATTTAAGATGCTAGCTTTCTTAACAGAACTGAATACGTTTGTACAGGGAAAGTGTTTTATGACTTAGACATGTTTATAATAATTTTACACAATTCTGCCTATGCATTTTCATAGTAATATTAATAGCAATAAATCAATTTGCATTCCTAATTGCACAGGTTCGTCTACAATCCTTTACTGAGAAACAAAACAAACTGAATCAAGCCTTTAAGCGTCTACCTGTGAATGTAACCACTGTAACTTTATAATATTTTGATTAAATTCATTCTTCCTCTCTTTATTTTCACAAAAGTCATTGGTAATGTTTTATTTCAGATAAGATGATGACTGTGTCATTTATGTATCTATGTAGTTTTGCCATAGTGTGGTCGCTGAATATCATTAATATTTATACAATACATCTTCCTAATTGGTTTTATCTTAGTACAATCAACTAAGAAAATATTTATTAATGAAGTTAGTGAAAAGCCTCCATAACTGTTTTGAAGCAATTGCAAATTAACTGGAGACCTGAAAAAACATTTTGGTCTAAATTTAATTTTTTTTCAATTTTAAGTCTGTAAACAAAGAAGAAAAAAAAAAGCAAAATTTTAACATAAAAGGTGAGTATGGCAATATTTTTTCTTATTTTTTTATTGACTCGAAATATTTATGCATTTTTTTAGATATTTAGATCTTGATTTGAAAGATGCCCTCTGCTTCGGAGTTCCTACATAACCATTACTTAAATAGTCTAATACTTCTTTTTCTTCTCATTTCTTTGACTGAATACCCTAGAGTGACTAGCTGTCATACTTTTATTTTATTATTCATTAGCATTAAGATTATTGTCAGAATCAGAGAGGGCTTAAACCACATGTCATAGTCAGCATAGTCAAGCATTCTTTGTTATCTATTTTTTCTTGAAACACCCTAGTTTGTTTTGGTTTTTTTTTTTTTTCAAATCGTAACACATACACTGAGCTAAGGGAATGCTAGCTGAACACATCAGCACTGTAAACAGCTGTATTTATTGAGTATAACAAGATAATGTTCCAGTTTAAAGTCTTTCCATGCCCACAAATCTAAACAGTTGTTTTTGCCTTGTTCCTCATATTACTATGACTATTTGGTCTCTGCAACTTTTCTAATGTATTTTAAGAATTATTTCTTTAGCTTGTGTGACACAAGTCACTTCTTGGAAGAGATCTCTCTGAAACTCCAAATCTATGCATTGATTTTTCAAGGTACTTTGCCTTTCTTACCTCTTTTAAATCCATCTCCTATGTCTTTAAATACTACATAATATTTAATTGTGACAGGACATACAAGTTTTTTGGTAAAATGGAAATACAAATTCACATGTCTGTTCAGCATATAGCAAAGACAAAAAATGTTTTCATTACAGTGTGTATTTTACAATATCTCTTGTAGATTCAATTGTACATGTGGATGAATGAGAACAGCTGAAGCAGTGTTTCCTTTCCATGTGAAGCTTCTCAGGGTTCTTCATCTAAAAGGTAGAATTTTTGCCTGTTAGTTCAAGAATATATTTCATAGTTTGGCAGCTCTACATAGCACATTATTTATAGCATACTCTACGTATCATACTTTATAGAATTTATATTAGGAAGAGAAAATAATTTTCTCAGTCTAAGTTAGCAGATAAGAATTAAAAGTATCTGGAACACAGGCAAATGTTTTGGTGTGTCTATTTTTATTTATAATTTATTTGAATTGAGTAGAATTTTCCATTCTTTTGTACTGACTCCTTTACCTATGTTGAGGCTTTCCATTAAATGACTCTTACATTTTTTTCATGCAGCCTGTTATGACTTTGTCACTGTACAGTAGAGAAGTTGAGCAGCAGTGACCCACTACTGGAATTTTGTAAGAGAGTACTTACTACAACTTGGTATCTGATAGTTATTAATTTAATGATATCTTGACTCTTCAAACACGAATTGTGATTTGTTTAACTTGGTTTTAAATGTTTTAGGTTATTTTTTCTGAGCTATTTTAGGGCTTTTGAGATAGTTGTTTTAATGGTCAACTGAATGCTTAACAATTCGTTCTTTGACTGCAAAAAGATGCCATGCCTTTTAAGAATGTTTTCCTAGTAGTATTTGAAAGGAAATTTTTGTTAAGTGATTTACCTTTAAATGTTCCATGTAGATAGATAAGCTTGAGAAACCCATTGGAAACTAATCCCAGATTGCATTTACTATTTGTACATCAAATTTGTACATCTGCTTTTAAATCAGACCTTGTGAATAATGAGATACAAAGAAAGTATTGGTTTTCTGTTTAGTTTCATGGCTTCAGCAAGTTCCTGGCAACATTTAGCAAAGCAGTGGTGGTAAATTATATAGGTATATTTATGGTTAATTCATGCTGAGGAAGCTTTACAATTTAAGTTGATTCATGTAGTTGGATATTGGCACAGCTATGCTGATCACATTGGGAGTTTTTACCATTAGTTTTCTCTGAGGATAATTTATTTATGCTAAAGAGACTCACTGTTTGATACATAAGTTTTCCTGTAGTGTCTTTTCTTCTGGTATGTTGCTGGTGTCCTTTTCAAATGAGGCTGATGTCTCAGTCTCAAACTCCTTCAGAATGCTCAGAGGAATTAAGTCCCAAGCAGATGTTAAGACTGAAAATCAGTATATTTTCTTGTGCTGAAAACCAATACTCAAACTTATCTGGACAGTGACATTCAAATATGGTGAAACCTAAAGCACAGTAAATAGTTAAAAGAAAGAGATTCCACTTCCAGACTCCATATCTTCTATCTCCTTCCCTTTGCTGGAAGGCCATTAGGGTGCTTAAAAGAGAAAAAGAGTGGGGTTTTTTTTATTGTTGGTTTTGATTTCTTTTTTTGTTTCCTGTTCAGTTTCAGTTAAATAGCTTCTTTTGAAACTGGTAACCTGTTACAAATGGTGTCCCTCAGGGATCAATTTTGGGCCCAGAACTGTTTAATATCTTCAAAAGTGATCTGGATCATGTGAACACGCATACCCTGATGAAGTTTTATGATGTGAAGATCATTATGAGTGAAGTGTGTTGCTGTGGCAAAGAAAGCCAATAGGGTGCTGGGTTGCTTCAACAAGGGCATCACCTACAGAGATAAAGAAGTCGTTATCCCACTCTACTCAGCACTTGTCAGACCATGCCTGGAACACTGTGTTCAGTTTTGGTCCTTGCTATGCAAAAAAAAAGATGTGGGCAGGCTGGAGAGGGTCCAAAGAGGGTCTACAAAGGTGATCAAAGAATTGAGAAGCCTTCCATGTGAGGAAAGGCTGAGAGATCTGTGTTTGTCAGCCTTGAGAAAAGAAGGCTTAGAGCAGACCTTAACATCATATTCCAATACTTAAAGGGTGGCTACAAAGAGGAAGATTTTTTACAATGAGTCACACGGAAAAGACAAGGGGTAGAGGGTGCAAGTTACTCCTGGGAAGATTCCAATTAGATACAAAAGAAAAATTTTTTACAGTGCGAACAGTCAGCCATTGGAATAATCTCCCCAGGGAAGTGGTGGATTCCCCAACATTGGACACTTTTAAGATTCATCTGGACAGGGTGCTGGGCCATCTTGTCTGGATCGTGCTTTTGCCAGGAAAGGTTGGACCAAATGATCCTTGAGGTCACTTCCAACCTGGTATTCTGTGATTCTGTGAAATAAGTTTTTCTGTGGAATCAGCGAGAGCATTTGGGTGGGGCAGTAAGCACTGGGATTATCCACCAGTGAGGATCACATGCAGCTGCTGTACCTTTGAGTTGCACTTTCATTTTAGCTGCCCTTATATGAAAGAGTAAAATTAGATCCACAGGAAAATGTTTGGACATGTTCAATGATTTTAACTTAAAGCCACATTATGGCAGCCATGAGGATGATACGGCAATAGAGCTTTCCTTGGTATGACTTATTGAGACAAGAATAGATCTTAAGCTCAGCACTCAGCCTCCATATTTATAGAAACACAGGCAAATCATCAGTGAACTTGAATGGGCTATTCCCAGAATCACAGAATCACAGAATGTTAGGGATTGGAAGGGACCTCAAAAGATCATCTAGTCCAATCCCCCTGCCAAAGCAGGAACACCTAGATGAGATTGCATAGAAAGGAGCCCAGGCGGGTTTTGAATGTCTCCAGAGAA
>NW_010321684.1:0-263 GCF_000700745.2 Antrostomus carolinensis
CCCCCAAGGGAGCAGAGAAATGGGCTGTTGGAATGTCAGTTCCTAATTCCTGCAGTGCCTGATCACAAGGCAGTTTGGCACAGCTCAGCTGTGTCATTGCAAAATCACTTGCTCCATGTGCATTGTGGTCTCGTGCCACCAACTTCTCGAGTTACTGATTTTCAATGTCATTTTAGGTGGCGATAAAGAAAATAAATCTTCAAGGACTCAGTAGGAAGAAACTAACTGTTAATGAAATCAAGATAATGAAGAGGCTTAGGAGT
>NW_010321684.1:472-1009 GCF_000700745.2 Antrostomus carolinensis
TGAAAATTATTCGAAAATGATTCAAACCTGGATCAGCTGTATCTTACTAAGTCCATACCCTCAAAGTACATTGCCTCCACATTTTTTCGGGATTGATTTTCTAAAGTTTCTTAAATGTTGATGATCCATCCTAAAGTGGATTTCCCTTAGATCGTTGCCCCTCTTTGCCATTGCTGTGCATGCCAGGAAGACTAGGTGCTTATTTCCAGAAACACCATGCCTGACAGGTTTTTACCTGGGCTGTTACTAAACTGCATTTTTCACTTGCTGGCCATCTAAGACATCTCCTTTTTCACAGCTGTGCCTTTCTCCTCCAGACTGCACAGACTGCAGATTGTCTATTCCTTTGATTCTGTCCCAGGCACAAAGGCACCTGGAAACAAGAAACCCAGAAGCAAAAAATCAAGTTAGCCATGCATGTTTATCTCCATGCCCTTGTTTCCTTCTTTCAGCTACCTTGTGGGTGAGGAACTCTGGCTGGTGCTGGAGTACATGGACGGAGGCACCCTGAGCGATATCATCAGCACGACCGCTCTG
>NW_010321684.1:1170-1714 GCF_000700745.2 Antrostomus carolinensis
CAAGTGAAAGGCCTGCCAGTGCCCTGCACTCCCTGTACTCAGTTCTTGTACTCTGATCTCCTGCTGCTGTACCCTCGCTCCGCCTCTTGTATTTGCTGTTCTCCATCTTGCCTCGCTAAACTTTTGCCTGTCTTTACTGCATTCCTTGCCTGTAAAAGTGTATTCTCGCTCTGTCTCTTGTATTTGTATTTGCTGTTCTCCACCTTGCCTCTCTAAATGTTTGCCTGGAGTCTGTCTTCACTGCATTCCTTGCCTGTGAAAGCAAAGGTGCTGGTGGCAGGATTTGAAACAAACAGCAAAGGAAAAAGAGAGACTCGTTCCTCTCAGTCCTCAGCTCAAAAGGATAGGAGTGCAGCCCAAATGCTCTTTGCTTCTGAGCACATCAACTGCAGCAGCAGTCATTCTGGCTGGTTTGCAGGGGGCAGTCTACAAGAGCAGGTGCTGTTGCTCTTTCAAAAGCTGACGTGCCTTTCCTCAGAAAGGTCCTGCTCTGCAAGTGTTGGAGCAGCAAGCTCTTCCTCTCAGTGGCACTGTGTTCTGCCAT
>NW_010321684.1:1734-2313 GCF_000700745.2 Antrostomus carolinensis
GGATTTTCTTCATTCAAACAATGTGATCCATCGAGATGTCAAGAGTGACAACATCCTTCTCAGAACCGACGGTTCTGTCAAGCTGAGTCAGTATATTCTTGGTCAGGTGCAGTAAACAATGGGATCCATCGAGATGTGAAAAGCGACAACATCCTTCTGAGAACTGACGGCTCTGTCAAGCTGGGTCAGTATATTCTTGGTCAGGTGCAGCGTTCCAGGGATGTGGGTGTGGGGCTGCTTGGAGTGACTGCCAGCTCCCCAAAAATGGTGCTGGTGGCAGGGCAGGGACCCCTCCTGTGAGCTGAGGGCACAGTTGCAATGTGTACAGAGGTAGGACAAGGAACAAGCAGTCAAGAGTGGCCTTGCTCTGTGTGTGTCCCTTCCAGAGGGAGGCAGCTACAAGTCTAAAGTTTCCAAAGAACAAAAGCCACTGCTGGAGCCAGTGTAAAAAATGGGGGGATTTTTTAGGTCGCCAATGCCAGGAGATTCAACAGCACACTTTCAAACTTCCACTGGGGAATTTTTTTGCCTGTTTTTCTAATTGCACAGAATTCAAATCAAACCATTCTTTTGCTTTCT
>NW_010321685.1:0-302 GCF_000700745.2 Antrostomus carolinensis
AGACATCCCACCCAGCTCCATCCCGGTGGAAGTGGGGTGGAAAAGCTGTGCTGGAACTGGGCAGAGTGGGAACCAGCAAATCATAGAAACGTTTGGTTGGAAAAGATCATTGTGATCATGGAGTCCAATCATCAACCCAACACTGCTGAGTTCACCACTAATCCATGTCCCCAAGTGCCACCGGGGTGAAGGAGACTCTCAGGGTAGGGTTGGTGTCCTGAACCCCTTCACCAGCTCCCACCACAGAATCCCAGACTGGTGGGGTTGGAAGGGAACTCAGGAGATCATACAGTCCAACCCCC
>NW_010321685.1:352-1399 GCF_000700745.2 Antrostomus carolinensis
CACAGGAAAGTGTCCAGGTGGGTTTGAACATCTCCAGAGATGGAGACTCCACACCCTCTCTGGGCAGCCTGTCCCAGGGCTCCAACACCCTCACAGTCAAGAAGTTTCTCCTCATGTTTAAGAGGAACCTCCAGTGTCCCAGTTTGTCCTTCATCCTGTCACTGGGCACCACTGAGAAGAGTCTGGCCTCATCTTCTCAACACCCACCCTTTAGATATTGATAAATATTGATCAGATCCCCTCTCAGGCTGCTCTTCTCCAGGTTGAACACCTCCAGCTTGTCCTCAGAAGATCCTCCACCCCCTTGAATCACCTTTTCAACCTTAAAGCTCCTAAAATCCCAGGCTCTTGTACTCACGTTTTATCCGTGACTCCGTCATGCTCCGTGTCCTCAGTTTCCCCACCAGCAGAAGACAATCAGCAGCTTCTTCTGTCTCAAACCCGGGGATCCCTGAGGAACCTATTTTTACACGTTGCCTTTGACCCTCCAGGAGAAGTTGGTTCTTGTGGTTCTAATGAAGGTCAAAAAATCAACGTTGGGTGTTAACGAGGTGGAAGAGAAACCCAAAGGGGAAGGTGACACAGAGGTTCCTTGGAGGGGGACAATCACCTGCTCCAGCTTCGCTTCCAAAAGGTGCTTCCATCAGTTCCTCCGGGAATGTCCCTATGGAGATGGGTGACAAAGGGGGGACATCCCAGGTTCTGCTCCCCTGGGTGTCTTCCTCCCTGACCTGTGAATGAGAAGATATTGACCATCAACCAACAAGATCTGGGAAGTTAAAACCACCCGACGGTGTTTCCCCCGGTGTCCCGGTGAGGAACCGGCACCGGCAGCTCGGTCACGCTCCAAATATTTGTCCTAAAAACCAGGAAAAAAATTAAAAAGGAGCAAAAGAAAGAAATTTCCAGAGTTTGGGAAAGTGGGAAAAGTGGGTGAGGGGCAGGTGGGTTCAGCCCCTCCCCCAGCTCCAGCCTGGATGGGGAAATTTGGGGGTGAAATCAGGTTTTTGGGGGGGTGAAATCAGGTTTTTTGGGGGTGAAGTCAGG
>NW_010321686.1:0-1653 GCF_000700745.2 Antrostomus carolinensis
AGGAGCCCAGCTGCAGCAAGGAGGGCTTCTGCAGAGACCTGTAGAGCAACAGAAGCCAGGAGATGGCACCACAGCCTGGGAAAAGAGACCTGGCACCCCCCTCCTCCTGGCTTTGTTCCTGGGGTGATCCTGCCCTTAGAGACCTGGGACGTGCCCTGGCTAGAATATCTGGGGGTCTCTTGGGCACAGCCCTGGGGGACGGGGATTGAGGCTCAAAGCCCTGGACTCCCACACCTGCAGGGACAGTGGGGAAGCCTATAGGGATGCACATGTTCATGCCTTGGGCTGCAGGCTGCTGCCGAGCCCTGATGGACCAGATAGGGCAGGTGTTGGAAATGTCCTTAGCCAGCTTCTCCACCCTTGCTTGCACTGGGACCCTTCCTAAGGGCTGTGCCGCAGGAGGGCTGAATGGAGGGAGCACAGTTGAGAGGAGACCCCACCTCCCCTTCTATCTCAGCAGCAAGAGACACTAGGGGATGAGGAAGGCAGTGGTGGGACCGGTGCAGGGATGGAGGGAAGCTCTGCCCTGTCCTCAGTGACTTGGGCATTTGGACCCCAAGGTGAGACACACTCTTGAGTCCAAAGGCCAGCAGCTCTTGCCCCCGGTGCCCAGGGGGCCAGAAAGCCCTTGTTCCAGTGTCACTGGCCAGCTCTGAAATCTCTACCTTGGCCACTCTGTCTGTCTCGTCATGCATGTGTAAGAAGAGTGGGACCAGCCTCCTTTGCACTTTCCTCTTCATCCTCCTCTTGTCATTCCCCACCACAGTCTCCACCACATCTCTGAAGAGGCTGATGGAGACCTCTCTCATCTGGCTGGACTCCTGGTAGGGCAAAGGAGAGGGGGGCTTGAGAAAGAGCCACTCCCTGCTTCCTGGGAGCATTCGCCCAAGGGTGAGCATGGCAGATGTCAGAAGGGAGATGCTCTGCAGTCGGGCTCTGCACTCCGGAGTTGTGGGAATTTCTGGCTCTGCCTGGCAGCACAACTGGGGAGCCCTTGGGTCTCTGAGAGCTGCTCTTGGCCTGCAGGTACTTTGCCCAGGCGCCGGACTGAGCCCCAGCACACAGGGGGCCCAGGGGCATCAAACTGTCAGGGGAAGCCATGCTGGGCTGCAAAGGCCAGAAGCCATCCCACGAGAGCCCAGGGGAGCAGACCCCGTGCTGAGTGCTGCCCGCAGGGCTGGGCTGAAGGGCAGCTGTCATTGCAGGGTGCCCATCTGCAGGGCTTAGGCTCCCAGAGCTGCCTTACGTTGTCAAAGAGGGGTGGGAGCTTCTTCACCAGCTTCACAGCCATGGAGCTGGCCTCTTTCTTCTTCAGGTGACCTATCACATTTCTGAAGACCACCAGGACCTTCGTTTTGATAGCTGTGTGGTCAACCTGGAGCACCTCCAGGTGGAGCACCTCCAGGAGGACCTGCATTTTTCTTGCCTGTAGGAAAGACAGAGTTTCCTTTGTTATGACACTGTCAAAGACCACCCTGGCAAAAATGCTCTGGTCACTGAGCACCAGCCTCCTGTCCAGCTTCCCAGCAGGTGGTGGCACAGGAATCTCTGCATCAGCCTTCTGGTAGGTGGTGGCCATGGGCACAGTGATGGGGACGTGGGAGAGCAGGGGGAGGGTGGGCAGGGCAGGAAAGCAAAGACTCCCTGTCCCCT
>NW_010321687.1:0-1356 GCF_000700745.2 Antrostomus carolinensis
ACTGCACCTTCTCGCAGTGCACTTCACCCGTGGTGCCCTGTGGGGAGTGCACAGGGCTCACGGGGGCACGCACCCCTCTCCCTGCTTTGAGCCCCTGCTACAGTGCCCAGTAGCTGAGGGCACCCATGGGTGCTGGGGCAGCTCTGCCATCAGACCAGGTTGGGGGTCTAGGGGGAACTGGGACCCACACTCACCTTGCAGGTACAAATGGCACATTTGATGAGGCCAAAGGGGGGCACGACAGGGTGCCAGCGGGTGCCAGAGCCTCGCCATGTCTTGTCCCCGTCGAAGTAGCTGCTACAGTGCCCAGTAGCTGAGGGCACCCATGGGTGCTGGGGCAGCTCTGCCATCAGACCAGGTTGGGGGTCTAGGGGGAACTGGGACCCACACTCACCTTGCAGGTACAAATGGCACATTTGATGAGGCCAAAGGGGGGCACGACAGGGTGCCAGCGGGTGCCAGAGCCTCGCCATGTCTTGTCCCCGTCGAAGTAGTCACAAGGGAGGCCAGAGGAGCAGAGTTGTCCCCTCAGCCCCTACCTGCTGGGACTCACCCTCACTACTGTCCCGTGCCCGCTCCAGCTTCAGCTCCTCCTGTCCTGTCGTCTTCTCTGCAAGGAAGAGGAAGGTCATGAGGGGGTGCACATGGTGCCAGCAGCAAAGGTTCAGAGGGAGCCCCCACCTTGTCACCACAGGGAAGCTCCCTGCTCCCCCAGCCCCCTGCTCGGGACCCCCCCAGACCCCAGGTACCTTCGCAGATGGGGCAGCACAGCTCCTCGGGGTGCACCTGGCGGGTACAGTTGAGGGGCTGGCACAGGATGGGGTCACAGATCACCGTGCGCTTCTGGAGGCAGTAGGTACAGGGCTCGTTACAAGGGGGCACTACTGATGGGTGCTGCTCTCACCCCCCAATATGCCCCCCCAGCCCATACCTGGCAGCTGCATATGGAACATTTCTTGTCATAGTCGGGTGCCCAGCGGGTGCCGTGTGCCCGGTGCTGCCCTTCAAAGAAGCAGGAGTTGGGGTCCTTCTTCAGCTGCTCCAGGTCCCTGGTCTTGGTGTCCTCGGAGAGCTCAGCCTCCCCCAGAGTGTCCCCGGGGGCCAGGCGGGTCCCTCCTGCATGGCATCGGTTGGGGATGTGCACCTGGAGGGAGGCAACAGGCAGGAGGGCGTGTGCCCGGTGCTGCCCTTCAAAGAAGCAGGAGTTGGGGTCCTTCTTCAGCTGCTCCAGGTCCCTGGTCTTGGTGTCCTCGGAGAGCTCAGCCTCCCCCAGAGTGTCCCCGGGGGCCAGGCGGGTCCCTCCTGCATGGCATCGGTTGGGGATGTGCACCTGGAGGGAGGCAACAGGCAGGAGGG
>NW_010321688.1:0-396 GCF_000700745.2 Antrostomus carolinensis
CCTGTCTTCATAGGAGAGGTGCTCCAGCCTCAGATGGTTATCCTCCATCTGAACCATCCCTGTGGGGTCTTCACCTCATACCCATCTGTGCTTAATACAGGACAGGGCAGCCCTTACTTGTGGTGTTTGGACAGATTAATGGTAGATTCCTTCAGAAATATTATATGAAATGATTATTTTATTTTTTTTAAGATAAAAAGAGAGAAAGGAAAAGGGAAAAAAATAAAGATTAAACTCTCCGAAGCCTGCATAAACCTACAGCTGAAGAAGAAGGAGTTGAGAGTTTTTTCCAGAAAAATTAGTGTTTGGATGGTTTTTAAAAGCACAAATCCCACTGACCCTTTCAAGGTCTTAAAAACACTCCTTAGAAGTGTTGAAGGCCAGGTTGGATGAGGC
>NW_010321689.1:0-1059 GCF_000700745.2 Antrostomus carolinensis
CAGCAGGGCTGTGACCAGCCGTGTCCCCTGGGGTGTCCCAGTGCCACCCACACAGGGGGTTTGGAGCAGCTGGGTCACCATGGACCCCACCAGCACAGCGGGCTGTTGGTGACCAGTGCTGGTGCATGGCACTGGTGACAGTGACCGGTGCTGGCACCCAGTGCCCAGTGTGTGATCCCGGTACCAGTGCGGTGTGCAGTGCCAGTGCCCGGTGTGTGGTGCTGGTACCTGGTACCGGTGTGGTGTGCAGTACCAGTGCCTGGTGTCTGGTTCCAGTACCCGGTACCGGTGTGCAGTGCCGGTGCTCAGTGCCAGTGCCCGGTGTGTGGTGCTGGTACCTGGTACCGGTGTGGTGTGCAGTACCAGTGCCTGGTGTCTGGTTCCAGTACCCGGTACCGGTGTGCAGTGCCGGTGCTCAGTGCCAGTGCCCGGTGTGTGGTGCTGGTACCTGGTACCGGTGTGGTGTGCAGTACCAGTGCCTGGTGTCTGGTTCCAGTACCCGGTACCGGTGTGCAGTACCGGTGCTCAGTGCCAGTGCCCGGTGTGTGGTGCTGGTACCTGGTACCGGTGTGGTGTGCAGTACCAGTGCCTGGTGTCTGGTTCCAGTACCCGGTACCGGTGTGCAGTGCCGGTGCTCAGTGCCAGTGCCCGGTGTGTGGTGCTGGTACCTGGTACCGGTGTGGTGTGCAGTACCAGTGCCTGGTGTCTGGTTCCAGTACCCGGTACCGGTGTGCAGTGCCGGTGCTCAGTGCCAGTGCCCGGTGTGTGGTGCTGGTATCTGGTACTGACTGGTGTGTGGTGCCAGTGCCCAGTGCAGCACCAGTGACCAGTCCCAGTACCCAGTGCCCGGTGTGTGGTTCTGGTACCCGGTACCAGTGCTCAGTGTCAGTGCCTGGTGTGACGACGGTATCCGGGACCGGTACCCGGTGCACAGTGCCCAGTCCCAGTACTGTGACCGGTGCTGGCACTGGTGCCGGTACCTGCTGTGTGGTGCCGGTGCCCGGTGTCGGTGCCCAATGCCGGTGCAGTGCTCGGTGTCAGTGCCCGGTACTGGGTGTA
>NW_010321690.1:0-2303 GCF_000700745.2 Antrostomus carolinensis
ATCCATGTTCCATGTGTTCATACTGTAAAAAAGCGAATCTCAAAGGCATTTGCTCATTTTCTTCCATTTTGCAGAGGCTGGTGGTGGTGGTAAGAAGGGTGGTAAGAAGAAGGGTTCTTCTTTCCAGACTGTCTCAGCTCTTTTCCGGGTAAGGGCAGAATTCACTATGTTGTTATTAAAAACACCCACTGAAATAACATAGGAACTGAGTAGAACTGGTGTGAGAATACAGTTCTGTAGTCCCCTGAGAAAACTCTGATTCATATTTACATCAATAAATCCATGTATTTCTGATAGATCAAGACACTAAAGATGCAGTTTTTATATATACATGATATATAAGCATGCAGTGCTTACAAGCTTTAATTGAAATTTTACTTTGTAATCTCACAGGAAAATTTAAACAAGCTGATGACAAACCTACGCAGCACTCACCCCCATTTTGTACGATGCATCATCCCAAATGAAACAAAAACACCTGGTAAGGGGATCCAATAGGAGGAAAACTTACGCCACAGAGGCTCTTCTCCTGAGTATTGAACAATGGAGTAGTCACTAACGGTGGTGTTTGTTAGGTGCCATGGAACATGAGCTGGTGCTGCATCAGCTGCGATGCAATGGTGTGCTGGAAGGGATCAGAATTTGCAGGAAAGGATTCCCCAGCAGAGTCCTGTATGCTGACTTCAAACAAAGGTAAGAGTGCTCCTCCTTTCTCCCCATTCAGACCAAGTTAAATAACCTAAGTATCTTAACAAATTTGACACGTTATACTTCAAAAATGACTTTATATACATGCTTTATTGTAAGTTTATGATTAATTTTATATTGATGGTAAGGATTCTTATGAACTCTGATTCAATAGTATGAACATGACATTACTCAGTCAGACAGTCAACTGTTGCTGAGAAGGCTGTGGGCTTCATTCGCAGTTTTGCTTTCAGTAATGAGGATTTCTTCATGTTCTGCTTTCTCCTACAGATACAGAGTGCTTAATGCAAGTGCTATTCCAGAAGGTCAGTTCATGGATAGTAAGAAGGCTTCAGAGAAGCTTCTTGGGTCCATTGATGTGGACCACACCCAGTACAGATTTGGTCACACCAAGGTAGAAAGAACTCCTGTGTTCAAACACTACGTGACTCTGTTATGCACTACCTGAGATTAATGTGCTACAATGTTCCCTTTCTTAAGGTGTTCTTCAAAGCTGGGCTGATAGGTCTGCTAGAGGAGATGAGAGATGAGAAACTAGCAGAGATTATGACCATGACACAAGCCAGGTGCAGGGGCTTCCTGATGAGAGTGGAGTATCGGAAAATGGTGGAGAGGAGGTAGACATTTCTCATCTACAAACAATGTTCTCCTAGTACTTGGCTAATTGAGTCTAAATTCACCACCCATAGAGTATGCAAAATCCATGTGTATTTTTCTTCAGGGACTCAATCTTTTGTATCCAATACAATGTTCGGTCCTTCATGAATGTCAAGCACTGGCCCTGGATGAAGCTGTTCTTCAAGATCAAGCCCTTGCTGAAGAGTGCAGAATCTGAGAAGGAGATGGCCAACATGAAACAAGAGTTTGAGAAAACTAAGGAAGAGCTTGCAAAGTCTGAGGCAAAGAGGAAGGAACTGGAGGAGAAAATGGTGGCCTTACTGCAGGAGAAAAATGACCTGCAGCTCCAAGTGCAGTCGGTGGGTATCACCATCCCATAAAAAGAATGATAGACAGTCAGAATGCTTCTTACCCAAAGCAGAAATCTGACTAACATGCAGAAAGCTGACCAATGTACAGTAGAAAACAATCTAAATCACACACTCTAAGGCACTCTAACGTGGAGTAAACAGGCACCGGCAGGGGCTTGGTGAGTCCCATGGCAGTACCTTGTTAGACCAGGTATTCCTACTGTCTGATGAAAGAGCCATGTGACACTAGCCAACATGTAATCCACAGCAGAGAGCTCTGAGCTGTAAGGGAAATATCTCCACCTACTCAACTTTTGAAGCACTATATCTGTCTAACAGAGTGAAGGCAAACCTAAGAAGGACTAACTTTTCCTACTCATAGTTATACTATCAGGCCTTGATTACTTTCAGAACCATGGATACTTCCCTTTCAGAGTCAGCTAGAAAGAGACAGTTTCTTCACACCAAACGAAACAACACTTGCTCCTCTAAAATATCAAATTACTTTCCAAATTTTACAAGGTTAGTGATGAGTCAATTAAAAAGAAAAAGCTACTGAATAATTTTCCTGTCAGATACCATCTCTGTGAGGCATTTTTAAGAGTCACAAAAAAATTGGAATGAATA
>NW_010321691.1:0-9405 GCF_000700745.2 Antrostomus carolinensis
CACCAGTGCTCACGGCTGGATGGGGTTTCATCTCCCTCCTCCACTCTCTTTTTTTTTAGGAGTCAGAGTGTGTCACCACCTTTGCCCACCAGACTGTGGAATATGAAATTGCCCCTGGTAATTAATTCCAAAACTGATTTTTTTATTTATTTTAAATTTTTTTCCTCCTTGTTGCTGCTTTAATATTATTTCCCTCCCAGGCTGGAATATTGATCTTACCTGGTTGAAGGGGGTTTAGGAGTCCTACCCCCCTCCCCTGTGCTGGGAACAGTGAGATATTTAGGAACTGGCACCTTTTTGGCAGCCAGTTATGACAAGAACAGAATTCTCTGGAGTCATATTTATCCCTCATCTTCCCAGCAGTGCCCCATCCCAATTTTGATACAACTTTATACCATGATCTTTCTCCCTCCCCTAAAACTTCAACCTGACCACAACGGGAGCCCTATCGAGTTGGCAAAAGATTGATGATATATCTCAGTGGAGAAATTGGATCTGATAATTGGAATTAGGTGACTTGGGATGGTGCAGAAATTGAGTTCCAACAACTGCATCCGTGACCCTGCGATTTGGGGATGTGGATGAGCAAATAAAGCCGAGCACGACCCAGGGCAAAGCGTCTGCAGTGTGTTCTGTTCCCCTTCCCCTGCGGATAAATCCCTGCAGGGGAGGTGTGGTTTAAGTCTAGGCATAGCTGGGGGTGCAGGTTTGCATCTCATAGAATCATTGAATGGTTTGGGTTGGAAGGGACCTTAAAGCTCATCCAGTCCCAACCCCCCTGCCAGCAGCAGGGACACCTTCCACTAGACCAGGTTGCTCAAAGCCTCATCCAGCCTGGCCGAGAACACTTCCAGGGAGGAGCAGCCACAGCTTCTCTGGCCAACCTGGGACAGGGTCTCACCACCCTCACAGTGAAGAACTTCTTCCTAATATCTCATCTAAACCTCCCCTCTTTCAGTTTAAACCCATTTCCCCTTGTTTTGTCATTAGTTGTCCTTATGAAAAGTCCTTCCCCAGCTTTCTTGTAGCCCCTTCAGGTACTGGGAGGCCGCTATAAGATCTCCCTGGAGCCTTCTCTTCTCCAGGCTGAACAGCCCCAACTCTCTCAGCCTGTCAATCCCGGGGGGGTTTTGGCCCCTGGACACCAACCCTTTTGGTGCAGCTTGGCATTATTTGAAACTTCTTTGGTTTATTTTTGAATCTCGGCTCCATCTCCCCTCTAACCCCCATTCTGGTTTCCTCGCCAGGAGTTTGTTTAAAGCTTTTTTTTACCATCTGTCTCTCATTGTAAAAACGAGACGAGCCAGTTGAAAACGAAATGATTTCTCCTTTTAAAGTCTGTCGTTGGCTTAAGACACTTTTATTGAAAAATTAAACCCCCCACCCCCCCAATGGTGACTCCCCTGGAAAGAGAAGAGGTTTGTGGCTGTGCCTTGCTCAACAGCAGCACAATCAGAAGCCTCAGGTGCCTTCTGGGAGCTCTCCTTTGCCATCTCTTAGGGCGATGATGAATTTTTTTCCACTGCTCTGATAATCTGAGCAGCAATCAGAGAAGCTTTGGGTTTGGGGGTGGGGGGGAGATAAGAGTCCACAGCTGCAGCGGCGGTGGTGACACAGCCGTCCTATGTCACAAACAAACACGAGTGGTTTTTTTAACACTAAGTGTGAATCTCGTGCTGGTGAGCCATGCTACACTGATCTCCTGCTGGTGGAAGGGCTCTGTCCGGAGGATTTGTGGGAATAATGGATTTGGGAAGAGGTCGGTTCTTTTCCAGTGATTGTCACAATAAGGGGAGGGATGAATATTTGATAAACCATTTGATAAACCTGCATCCCTTAATTATCTTTTCTGAGGTACTTAAAACAGGCACTGTCAAAGTTGAGACACCTCGAGTCAAGCTTTTTCCTCTGAAATAACACCAGTTTCCTGCTTCTGACAAATTCTGCCTCCAAAAAAGGGAATAAAACCAAAATACATCATCATTCATCACACCAAAATTCATCATTCTCTTGAAGGTATCGCCCAGCAAAGGTCACAGGTGAATCTCACACCACCCACGGGGTCTGACATCCTTATTTCTACACCAAACCTGCCTCTGACGCTGCGTTTGTTCTGCAGCACAGCACTTTCTGTAACACCCAGAGCTGCTTTTGATAGTTTTACCAAATCCTTCCCCTTTTTTCCCCCCCTCCCTGAATATCTGTCACATCATCCTCCTGAGATGCTGCGTTTTTGGTGCGTGTGGGTAACACAATCCTTAACGCGGCGAGTTAAACCGCCTTAAAACCTCTTGGCGCCTAGACCAGAACCAATTAACTGCCTAATAAGCTTGACCTGGAGATTAATTTGGTGTTTAGAATTGACTTTAGAAAAAAATTTGGTCTGTAAGATGGAAAATCGAGATGTTTTGGAAGGAAAAAAACATGCCCTGGTGAGGCCACATCTGGAATATTGTGTCCAGTTCTGGGCCCCCCAGTTCAGGAAGGACAGGGAACTGCTGGAGAGAGTCCAGCACAGAGCCACCAAGATGATGAAGGGAGTGGAGCATCTCCCTGCTGAGGAAAGGCTGAGGGAGCTGGGGCTCTTTAGCTTGGAGAAGAGGAGACTGAGGGGTGACCTCATTAATGTTTATCAATATGTAAAGGGTGAATGTCAGGAGGATGGAGCCAGGCTCTTCTCAGTGATGCCCAATGGTAGGACAAGGGGCAGTGGGTGTGAGCTGGAACACAGGAGGTTCTGCTTCAACTGGAGAAGAAACTTCTTTCCAGTGAGGGTGCCAGAGCCCTGGGACAGGCTGCCCAGGGAGGGTGTGGAGTCTCCTTCTCTGGAGACATTCAAGACCCACCTGGACGCCTTCCTGTGTGATCTCATTGAGGTTCCTGCTCTGGCAGGGGGGTTGGACTGGATGATCTTTTGAGGTCCCTTCCAATCCCCGACATTCTGTGATTGATTCTGTGAAAATCTCTCTGTTGGGTTTGCCAATCCATCCCAACACAGAACACTCCTGTTAAACCAACGCGGTTTCACCGTTATTTTGCATTTCTTTTCTCAAAGGGATTGCAATTTTTTTGGTCATTTCTGAACTCACAGAAGCCAACCTTCCCCCTCCTGCTCCGCTGCAGCCGGACAAAACCCTTCAATGGAACCAAAATCACCGATTTCAACCCAAATTGTAACTAATTTGAGAACAATTCTTGTCATTGTTGAATCATTTTTGGGAGCCTAAAGCCAAAAGTCTTTTCTAGATGTGGTGTGGTGGTGAAACTCTGTGCCCTTCATGGATTAAAAGGGAGAGTGTTGGAATTGCTCAATCCCAGATTTAACCCTTTTTTTACTTGCATGAAAGGATTGTGCTAGAAAATCATAGAATCCCAGACTGGTTTAGATTGGGAGGGACCTTAAAGCTCATCCAGTCCCAACCCCCCTGCCAGCAGCAGGGACACCTTCCACTAGACCAGGTTGCTCAAAGCCTCATCCAGCCTGGCCGAGAACACTTCCAGGGAGGAGCAGCCACAGCTTCTCTGGCCAACCTGTTCCAGTGTCTGACCACCCTCACAGTGAAGAACTTCTTCCTAATATCTCATCTAAACCTCCCCTCTTTCAGCTTAAACCCATTTCCCCTTGTTTTGTCATTAGTTGTCCTTATGAAAAGTCCCTCCCCACCTTCCTGGAGCCCCTTCAGGTACTGGGAGGCCGCTATAAGATCTCCCTGGAGCCTTCTCTTCTCCAGGCTCAACAGCCCCAACTCTCTCAGCCTGTCCTCACAGCAGAGCTGCTCCAGCCCTCGCATCATCCTGGTGGCCCTTCTCTGGACTTGTTCTAACTGCTCCATGTCTTTCTTATGTTGGGGGCTCCAGAACCAGACGCAGTACTCCAGGTGGGGCCTTACAATGCACAGATATATAGGTATATAAGTAGATATGTGCTTCCACAGCACTCTGTGTCATCCCACAGGTATTTCTGCTTAAAATGAGACTGTGAGATGGAGCTGAGTTTCTAACTCCACTACCAACTTGCCCAGTGTGACTTCAGAGAGGTTCTCTGAGACCCTTTTTATTTTTCCTCCTGTGAAAATGGGAATTATTTAATATTTTTCTCCTCTTTTGAGTATCTTTCAGCTCAACCCTCTGGGGTTTGTTGGTGAGAATGATCAGGTGGCTTTGAGGAGACTCTTCAGTGGGGAAGGTAGATAAATGATACCAACCCAGCTAGAGAGGTGGTGCTTGATGGATATTTTTCCCTTAATTACAGCCTTTTTTGTCAATGACCAATGTCTATTTGCAGATTTGATGTCTGATGTGTCTCCTGAGACAAACATTGAGCCAAAACTGGGCGTTCCCAAAGTAGATTTTTAAAACAGAGGAGTAAAAACAACAGCTGAAAAATCTCTGCAGTCTCACGGGGCTTGGCCTTTCTAAACCAGCCCAAAGGTGACTTCAAGTGAGAGTTTTAAACCCAGAGAGGTACCAAAAGCTTTGGTTTAAATGTGAGGTTGACCCTGCAATAGTTTTTTGGTGTTTATTCAATGGGAAGATGATTTAACAACCCTTTGGGTATCAGAAACTGCTCAGACATCCCTCAAATTGGGAAGCCAATGCAACCTTTTGCATTTCCAGGTCCAAGCAAAGTATCTAAAAATAAAATAAATTAAAAAAATTCAAAATATTTACAGTTCTGCTACTGAGGAGCTGGTGGTGACAAGGACAGGGGAACTTCAAACTTGACAGTGCCTCTTTTAAGGCCTCCACCATCTTCCTTAGCACACCCACGGCTTGTTTTTGGCTCGGATCTGCTTCACGCAGCAGCTGTAACGGTGGTTGTTTTGTTTTCTTGCAGCATATGGTTATGAGCTTTAGGGTATCGGAGTTACAAGTTCTCTTGGGCTTTGCTGGAAGGAACAAAAGTGGAAGGAAGCACGAACTTCTCGCCAAGGCGTTGCAGCTGCTGAAATCCGGCTGCAGCCCGGCTGTCCAGATGAAAATTAAAGAACTTTACCGGCGCAGGTTCCCCAGGAAGATCTTAACCCCTTCGGACTTGTCCATGCTCCACATTCCAACAGGACAACTGCCATCAGCCACCACGTTGACACAGAGCACGGTGTGTCACCTGCCCTATGACCACACCTCCGCCGCGGCCGCTGTGCCAGCGGCTCTGCTGCCGCCGGTGCCGGTGCTGGGACCCAAACATGAGACGGATGTCCATCCCCTCTCACCACCCATCCATCCCGTCCATCCCGATGTCAAGATGAAGAGGCTGCCCTTCTACGATGTGTACGATGAGTTGATAAAACCCACCACGTTAGGTATGTTCCAAACTGCTCCTCCTGGTCCTCAGAGCCTCCTTTTGTTTGCTCGGGTAGCAAAGATGGAGCAGGAGTGGTGTGATGGCCGTCAGCGTGGATTCAGAAGGCTGATGTCCAGCTGAAAGTGGCATTGCATAGAATTACTTAATGGTTTGGGTTGGGAGGGACCTTTGAAGTTCATCCAGTCCAACCCCCCTGCAGTGACAGGGACATCTTCAACCAGACCAGGTTGCTTAGAGCCCCGTCCAACCTGACCTGGAATGTTTCCAGGGATGGGGCTTCTACCACCTCTCTGGGCAACCTGGGCCAGTGTCTCACCACCCTCAGCATCAAAAATTTCTTCCTTGGATCTGCCTAAATCTCCTCTTTTAGTTTAAAACCATCACCCCTTGTCCCATCACTACAGGCCCTGCTAAAAAGTCTGTATGTGTCTTTCTTATCGCTCTGGAAAGGCCGCACTGGAGTCTCCCTGGAGCTTCTCCTCTCCAGGCTGAGCAGCCCCAACTCTCCCAGCCTGTCCTCCCAGCAGAGCTGTTCCACCCTCAGATCATTTGGACTGATGCTTCCAACTCCAGCTCGTATGGGCTGCCAGAAATGGAAGCTTTTAGTTCCTTGGCAGGCTTGTTCCAAATTTATTTGCATGAAAAAGGGTACTTCTCTCCCAGCTTTTCTGTTATAAATATATATAAATTTTGGTTTATTTCCTGTTTTCACCTTTTAGAGCCTGGGGTTTTCTTTACATTCTGAATTGTGAAGCTTTTTTCTGCTCTGTGTTACATCAACATTTGGGTTTTAATCCCAAGAGAATAAAAACCTGGTTCAGTTGAGTTGGCACGGGTGCCTTTTCTGAACAAATCAGTGAATGCCAAGAGAGTTAATTATGAAAAGTGATTTGTTATTTTTTGCAAACAATTGGTGTTACCACTTCCAGCCAAAACAAGCTTCTTGAAAATCCTCTGCCACCTCTGAGTCCTGCCTTAATTATTAACAAAAATATAGTCTGAAAATCTTCCAATATTTAAAATTAATGATTTATTTTATGTGTTACCATTCAGCTTGTTGCAAATATGAGAAGAGGTCGGCTCTGCCTCAGTGAGAAAACCTGACATGGGGCCAGGGATCTTCAATGTGTCCAGTTCTGGTCCCCACAGTTCAGGAAGGACAGGGAACTGCTGGAGAGAGTCCAGCACAGAGCCACCAAGATGATGAAGGGAGTGGAGCATCTCCCTGATGAGGAAAGGCTGAGGGAGCTGGGGCTCTTTAGCTTGGAGAAGAGGAGACTGAGGGGTGACCTCATTAATGTTTATCAATATGTAAAGGGTGAATGTCAGGAGGATGGAGCCAGGCTCTTCTCAGTGATGCCCAATGGTAGGACAAGGGGCAATGGGTGTGAGCTGGAACACAGGAGGTTCTGCTTCAACTGGAGAAGAAACTTCTTTCCAGTGAGGGTGCCAGAGCCCTGGGACAGGCTGCCCAGGGAGGGTGTGGAGTCTCCTTCTCTGGAGACATTCAAGACCCGCCTGGACACCTTCCTGTGTGATCTCATTGAGGTTCCTGCTCTGGCAGGGGGTTGGACTGGATGATCTTTTGAGGTCCCTTCCAATCCCCAACATTCTGTGATTCTGTGAAATATTGAACAGCAAAAGGGCAAAGCCACTTGTTTCTTGACTTGATGTGGGAGTTGAGCATTCTGCTGCTTCCTTCTTTTTAAAATAGGGGAAAAAAAAAAAAGCTGGGTTTTGCCTAATTCCAGAAAAATTGTGGTTCTTCTCTTTAAAATCATAGAATGGACTGGATTGGAAGGGACCTTAAAGTAAAGCCCATCCAGTCCCAACCCCCCTGCCAGCAGCAGGGACACCTTCCACTAGACCAGGTTGCTCAAAGCCTCATCCAGCCTGGCCGAGAACACTTCCAGGGAGGAGCAGCCACAGCTTCCTTGGGCAACCTGTTCCAGTGTCTGACCACCCTCACAGTGAAGAACTTCTTCCTAATATCTCATCTAAACCTCCCCTCTTTCAGCTTAAACCCATTTCCCCTTGTTTTGTCATTAGTTGTCCTTATGAAAAGTCCTTCCCCAGCTTTCCTGTAGGCCCCAAATGCTGGTGGGGAGAGGTTCTGTTCAGAGTTAATTGCTGGTGGGTTTGGAAGCACTGCTGGCAGCCTTCGCTTGGCATCGTTTGGGCCCGTGGAGAAGGTTTTCTTCTGGTTTAGGCAGGTTTTCTTCTGGTTTTTAGCAGAAGTTAGAAGTTGTATTTTTACTTGAGGTTGAGCTTTTCTGGCTTCTTAAGACGAGATCCACCCATCTTGTGCCTTTTAACTGGTTTTCACTTGGATTCGGGGTTGTTTTCCTTTCACATAAACATAGTGATGTTTGCTAAAGTGGAGATAAGTGTGTCTGTACTCCAACCAAAACCATGTGCTTTTTGGGGAGATTTGGTTTTTACTAAAAATTGCCTTTTTTTAAAGTTTGGCTTTGTTCAGTCTCTCAGCCAGCCTGTGGTTAAGCTTCTTCCCTGAAATGAGATACTTGTCTTGCAAGAGAAATATGGGGTTTTTTTTTCTCTCCCTGGGTAAAGTTTCTGCTTGAACTTGAAAGAGTTTTTATGTCATTCCCAGGGGATCACAGACTTCTATTTTTTTAGCTTCTGGTGGTTTGTGTCTTTCTTCTCCTTTTAGCTGTGGAAACCTCCCCTTCCCATTGTTTTGTTTTAGTTACTTGGGGCAATTTGTTCTCAGTATCCGCATCGTGGTGTTAGAAAAATGCAAGAAATAAGGAAAACGTGGGAAGGAAAAATGAAGAGGGACAGAGAGGGTGATGATGGGTGAAGACAGTGACATGGGGGTTAATGATAATTTTCTTAATTACCTCCTGCTCTGTCCATGCTCTGTTTGCTGCAAGTGAGGAAGATCCAGGCTTTGGTTTTCCCATTCCTCATCCAATACAAAACCTTGAGCTGTGTTACAGTGAATTTTGGAGACATCAATGTTCCTCTCTGCGTTGTTTGAAGGCTGCCAACAGAGCAAATTGATTGTAAGATGGGATTTGGTTATTGATTATGAACAAGAGGTGGTGGGGAACAGAGAAAAGTGTGGATATGGGTTCACACTGTGTCGACACCGCGTGGCTTTACCCCGGCTCTTCTCAGAGCAGAACCAGGATCTGATTTTTGTCACCGAGGAGTGAAAGGTTCAGACAGAAAGTCCCAAGATGGTCAAAATTCCTCAGAATTTCTCTAGTCTGATCTGGCAGGTCATCTGCCAGGAAACTTGGGGCCCCACATTCCTCACATTCCTGAGCTGCAGGAGGCTGGAGAAGCCAAACCCCTCGCCCAGCTGAGGAATCTGCACTTGAAACTGCTTTCTGGGGAGGCCAGTGGCAGGGTGTCCCGCTCCCAGGGCAGGTGGCACAGAGGATGAGGGTGACCACCTCCTCTGTGGATCTGTGGTTGCTGCTGAGGGTCACACTATGACCAGCTCATCACAAGTGTGACCAACCTCCTTGAAATAAATAAAAGATCAAAATGTCAGATTTAACTATCACAGCCCTCTGCTGTAATGCCCTCAGCTTCGTTTTCTCTTCACCCAGGGATGCTCCATGTCCCAGCGAGCGCCAGCGGGAGCTGCTGTTGCTCAGGATCTCTCCTGACAGGTGTAAAAACCAGTGCAGAAGAGGCCAAATTGGCTCTTTGCAAATTACTGGCCTACAACATCAGTTATCTTCATTCTAGTGTAACCCACACTCTGCAAATACTAATAAAATGGCTCATGGTTGTTGTGAGGGAGCAAGACACCTCCCTGCTTTACCCAAGGAGCAGCTCAGGCTCAAAAGAAATAACTTGGTTAAGCTCAGCATAAGAGAGGGGAAAATCCTGGTTTATTTTTACCTGTATCTTGCACCAAACATTTTTCCTGTGCTCATAAAATTCTTGGTCCTCCCCTCACGTGAGTTTCTCCACGTGTGTTTATTTTTAATCAAGGGCACAGCTGGTTCTCTCTAAACTCATCCGTGTGCCCAAGGAGAAAATGGCAACACCCAGTTATTGTTTGGCAACTGTACTTATTCCATAATCACAGTAATTATTCTAATTTCACAGAATCACAG
>NW_010321692.1:0-511 GCF_000700745.2 Antrostomus carolinensis
CCCAGGCCGCCTGCTATGCCGCCACATAGCCGGTGGGCAGCCACTGGGGATCCACGGGATGCTCCGGTGGTGATTTATTGAGGCCAGACTTAGATGGCAAAAGATGCAAGTGATTTGCCTGAGAAGTCTTGGCAGGGCCTGGCACTGTGGGAAAGGACACCCTGACCTGCAGACCCTCCCTCCTGATGGCATGGGGCTGCTCAAGAAGTGAGGCTGGTCCAGGGGCTGGGGCCCGGCTGGGCTCTGGATGGGCACTCAGTGGAGTGGCTCCCTCCTCTCCAACCTGTTCCCAAGGCGGCTGTCCCACCCCAGACCCAAGGGGTGAGATTAAAGTGGGCAACCCCAGCTCTGTGCCCCTGTGGCCCTCGTGTCCAGGGCACTGCACTTGGCTGGCAGGAAGGGGCAAGTGCTGGAGGGGGTGGTGGCCCAAGCACCACCAGGATGCAGCAATTGGCAATGCACCTGCACCAGGAACTGGGCACTGACCTTGCCACAGCCACCCAGCCTGCAA
>NW_010321693.1:0-5095 GCF_000700745.2 Antrostomus carolinensis
CCTCATATAACATGTCCATCTATTTTGCCACGTATCTGTCCTCATTTATTGAGTTTTCTTTCGTTTCCCTTTATACACTTGATAATTCCTGCTTCCTCATACTAATATATGGACTTGCCATATGATTGATGTCCTCTGATGCATATCTGTCCTCATTTATTGAGTTTTCTTTTGTTTCCCTTTATACACTTGCTAATTCCTGCTTCCTCATACTAATATACGGACTTGCCATATGATTGATGTCCTCTGATGCTTGACTACCTGCCTGGATTTTCTCGTCCGGAGCGGTCACCTATGCCCACAAGGATTTTAGTGACAATTTCTGTGTCTGGTTCTTGGGTTGGTGCTCCAAGATACAAGCAGCTTAACTTTTCTGTGCTGTCTGGGTACTTCCATAGGTGTCTTGTCTTCCCATTTAAAAACCTGACTGTCCAACTTTATCTGTACCATGAAAACAACTTGCTTTATATTCATATTTGCAAGATTTTTTTCCTTTGGTGTTGGGTATGTTTTAGTTTTACATCTCAGTAAAAGGAGTTTTAGTTAAAATGGTAGCTAATTGGTTTTGGTGCTCTCATTAATGTTAACCTACTTTTGGAAATAGCTGTAACTCCTCGGGGATTTATCTTAAAGGATATTGGATGTGCACAAGTGTGGGGTTTGTAACTGGTTTGTTGAGTTCGTAGATGTAATCTTTGGAACGTTGGTCATGAGGGACTTTTCCTTTAAAAACAATGTAACTGAAGATTGAATTTTGTATAAAATGTTTGATTTCTGATACAAATTTACAGTTTGTTTTTTTTTAATGTACGTATAGGGAATGATGAGAATAGATCGCTACAAAAAGGGAAAAGGAAGAAAACTAAAGAACAGTGTGACGAAGAGGACGTGAGGGTGACTCCAGCTGCTGGAGGGACGGACAGGAAGACAAGATCAAGCACGAGAACAAGTGCAAGAACCAGAAAATAGTCTTGACAGTCACAGAGCCAGTTTTTAAATACACTTAATAATTGAAATTGTAAATTTTTTTTTTAATGTGAATTGATTTGCACTCAGATTCTAAACTCAGATTTTGTAAAGCAATTACCAAGTTAAGATATTATCAAAGTTATATTTCTTACTGTGCTTTCAGATAGTGTAGATATCTATTTTAATAGATTTATCTATGTGTAGTGGTTCCTAAACCATGAGGTGCTTATGCAAAACTGGGAACATCAAAATGTTTTGTGGTTTTGGGGTTGTTTTTTCTGTAATAGTATTTATCCTCCTATTTTCCTGTCGATCTGTACTGCAGTCAAAAAGCCATACTACTTACTGCCAATTTAATTGTAAGCTATTTTCTCCTTAAATTTCCATGTGCTTAAGTCTTATTTTTCTTTACAGTTCTGTAAATATTCTTTTTTTTAAAAAAAAAAACCCTATAGATGTATTAGCAGAATTATTATACCAAGTTTTTCATAATTTTTTTTTTTTAAAGAAATAAGTTTGTTGTACTGAAAAGTGCAGATTTTTAAGTCATTAAATTTGTAAACAGTTTGGGACTCGTGTGTGTTTTCTTATGAACAGTTAAGAATGTATAATTACTACTGGATCCTATCAAGCCTATGTTGAAGATTCATCCTTTCTAGCCACATGGCATGTTTGGAAAGCTCAAAAGGGGGGAAATTTATCTTGAGGGTTTAACTTTTGTGTGGTTTTAAGACTTTGAGTTAAAAGGTGCCATTTTTATTGAGTCCAGGAGGAGTTCCAGACGTTTCTACAGAAGGACGATCGGCCGCTGTGTTCAGATGTTCTTTTTGGCTCTTCCTTTTGGGAATGACAATGAATGGCCCTTTTCTTCAAGTGAGTTCTGGGTTGTGAAGTCTGTTCTCTCTCTTCGAAATCCAAAAGAGGCAGATTAACTGAGGAGTGCATCACATGCTGTCCAGACACCCACAGCTCAGATGTCAGATGAAGAATTTCTTAATTTAGGTGTTTGGGGTTTTTTTAATCTGTGGAATGTGCTGTGTCCATACCCATAGTTTTTTAAATGCTTTGGGCATTTTATCCTGTTACAATGGGCTTATTTTTTCTGTGCTTCAATTCTAGTGTGTAGATTTTAAGTGTAAGATGCTGTAGATGTGGTAATAATTCCAAATTAGCTCCATTGCTTCCTCCGTGTGTTTATTCTGCCGTGGTTATATCCTCTCCACTGATCAGGACTTGTAGATAGATGTTCTATTCCTCTTGAAACAGCTTTTTTTTTGTGATTAGAGTCAGCACTTGATGATGATGATTGCTTTAGGATTGAGGGGTCTTTTCTCCAGCATTGATTTTAGCCTCCCAGGTGTCAGGAACATCTTTACCCAAAATGTTTAATTTTTTTACGGCACAGGATTTACCTTCTTCCAAACTTTCAGGTCGTGTGGTTTCGTGTATTTTGTGACAGCAACAGCTGAAGCAGTGGGTCTGGACTGTTACTCTCAAGAATTTTTCAGACTTGTACCTGTTTTATTGGATCTATATTAATATAAATATTAATAAGTTTATTTTATAATTATAATTAGGTCCCAGCAGGCTGAGCAACTTCTCCAGTTCCCTCTCACCCTACAAAATGCTGTGGGTTTTTTTTCCTCCTCACACTTTGTTCATCACTCTAAGTCTAACTGCAAATCACACTCCAAAACTCCACCAATTTATTTCTTTATCAACCCTTACTGGCTGCTTCCTAGAAGGATCCTTCATTATTTCAGAGAAGCCTGCAGACTGTGGTCACCAGCTGATCCACAGAAGGGAAACAGGACAAAGGAACTTTAGAATCGATAACCAGGTGATGTTAACGTGTAGGGGATCACTTTGTCACCACCCCGTTACCACTCTGGTGCACATCAGGAGGTTAAAAATCCCACAACACCCAGGTGTGGCAGAGGCTGCAGTCGGTTGAAACCCCTCCGCCGTGTTCTTCTTTGAAAGTTGTGCTAAAAGGTAGATTTTTCTCGTTACCATGGGTGTTATTTCATTTCTTACCCTGTTTTTTCCCCAGCAGCTGACATTCTAATGGCAAAGAGGGTGGTTGTTGTCTACTAGCTGATATTTTGCAGAAGATGACGAGATCTCACCAGAGAACAAAGGGGAAGAATTAACGATGCACGGTAATAAATGATAACGTGGAGAAAATGAAATGCTGAGTATGGTGTGGAGGTAGATGGGTTGGAGAGCACTGCTGTGCTACGCCATGTATGTGTCCTTCTGTTAATCTCTGTATCTTGTATCACAGAGGGTTTGCTGTTTGGATTCCTCTCATTTTCCATGACATTTCACTCAAGAAATAAGTTATGTGGTTGTATCCTGTTCATTTTGATCCATCTGAAGGAAGGTTTCGGCTCAGAACTTGGTGTTTCTGCTCAAATGCTGCTCAGCTTTTGGTTTCACGTGTCACTGAGCCATGAGGAGTTTTTCCTCCTGCCTGTCCTGTTTGCATAGACACAGCGAGCTCTCCTTATTTTGCCCCGGTGACCTTCACTATGAAATGTGGATATAAAGAGGAGACTAGAGAGGCTGTGGCTGCTCCTCCCTGGAAGTGTTGAAGGCCAGGCTGGATGAGGCTTTGAGCAACCTGGTCTAGTGGAAGGTGTCCCTGCTGCTGGCAGGGGGGTTGGGACTGGATGAGCTTTAAGGTCCCTTCCAACCCAAACCAGTCTGGGATTCCCTTCAGAGAGAACTTGTAATCAGCTCCCCATTGTTGGGGTAATGGAAGTTGGGGATATTTTTGATAATGGACAAAACTGAAGTAGGTTGGACATTACAGCCTGCTTAGTCATAGCTGGCTTTTGCAGATCCATTCAGAGGTCTGTATCTCCTCATGCTTTTTAGGTGATGCTCAGAGCTGAGCTGACTCTCTGCTTTCATTCTACAATCTGCAGATTTACAGTCAGAAGTTTTAAATGTTGTAATGATAAATATCTCACCAGTTCAACTTCAAGCAGCATGTGTCTGCTGATGAGTTTAGAGCTAACAAACCATCTTGGAATGGTCATATGGTACAGGGATGTGGAATCTATCCATTGCTGGAGTGAGTCCAAAGAAGGGCAACGAAGCTGGGGAAGGGTCTAGAGCACAAGTGTGATGAGTTCACAGTTGAGGGAACTGGGGTTGTTGAGGCTGGAGAAAAGGAGGCTGAGGGGAGACCTTCTGGCTCTGTCCAAGTCCCTTGGAGGAGGGTGGAGAGAGGTGGGGGTGGGTCTCTTCTCCCAGGTAATGAGTGATAGAATGAGAGGAAATGGCTCAAGTTGCACCAGAGGAGATTTAGATTAGAACTGAGGAAAAACTTCTTCACTAAAAGGGTTCTCGGGCATTGGAACAGGCTGCCCAGAGAAGTGGTGGAATCACCTTCCCTGGTGGGATTCAAAAGACAGGTAGACAAAGTGCTCAGGGACGTGGTTTAGAGGTGGAATTGGCAGTGTTGGGTTTATTGTTGGACTCGATGATCTTAAAGGTCTTTTCCAACCACTATGATTCTGTGATCTGAGCTTCCTCTGCACACAGCTAATGTGGCTTTAATTAGTTTGAGCTCCAATCCATAAGAAAGTAACTGCTCCGTTTGGTTTCTGTTGAGCAGCTGTTGGCCACTCTAACTAAATGGACTTTAAAATCCTAATAACTAAAAAGTAGTCCATAAATAACAGCTGGCTGCGTCTGCTGAGAAACCAGAGAAGGTCATGTCTCATCTTAACAAAATAAGTCCTAATGACCTATTTGAAGGCAAGAAATTCCCTTCAAAAGATGATTGTTGGTTTTGTCCTTGTTCTTACTATAAAAACCAACCAAGTCCTAATCAACACCGAGTGCCATCTGTGCTTCAGAACAGATTTGAGATGATATCTGTGAGTGTCTCACGACTCAGAATCAGTGATTCTACATGTCCCAGTAAAGACTTTAAAGAAGATTTTAAACTGAAGTGCTTTTTGGGTCTGATTTGGTTTGAAATTGTTTTCTTCAAAACTAGTGAACTGAGAAATATTTGGGGTTTTGAGTAGGATTTGAAGATCAGCAGCCTAAGCATTTCATTCTCATAAGGAAGAGAAGTGTTTTGGATTGGAGTAAATCACATCTATTT
>NW_010321694.1:0-8593 GCF_000700745.2 Antrostomus carolinensis
GAGAAGGGGACAAAATGAGTGAGAAACAGCAGAGGGAACACCTATACTGGAAGAGAAGGTGGTACCACATGCTGGAGCAGATGTCCACACTGCACCCATGGAGGAGTCATGCTGGAGCAAGTGGATGTTCCTGAAGGAACTGTAGCCTGTGGAGACCTCATGCTGGAGCAGGGCAGCAGTGTGAAGGGAAGGAGCGGAGCGGCAGAGAGAAATGTTTATGTACTGACCACCATCCAGCCATACTTGTACTGCCTGGGGGTGGGTAGAGGAGTCTAGAGTGAAGCTGAATTTGGGGGAGGGGGGAAGAATAGTGTACCTTTAATGTTTGGTTTTGTTTCTTACTACCCAAATCTACTTTAATTGGTAATAAATTAAATTAATTTTCCTCAAGTTGAGTCTGCTTTGTCTGTGACAGTAATTGGTAAGTCATCTCCCTGCCTTTATCTCAACCCATGAGCTTTCTCATTCTATTTTCCTCCCCGATCCCGCTGAGGAGATAGATAGAGGAAGTGAGCAGCTAAGTGGGTGTCTGGCCTATAGCACTATAACACTTGTCAGAGTTAGTCAGGCCCACCAAAAATCTTTTTTTTTTTTTTGGTGAATTTTTAAGAGAGGTATTTGGTGATTTTGAACTCTGTAACTACGTGCAAATGTGTATACATGCAAGTACATACTCATTAACTACATGCATTCTGCAAGGGAATCCAAAATGCATCCCTTTAGAAAAAAACGTGGGAAAAACCCACACTGGCAAAAATATTCCTAACCCAAACTGAATCGAGGTCAGGAAGATAAAGCTTGATTTCTGTTAACTCTGACACTATAGTGTTAAAACTCAGATACTGATACTTGTTCACTTGAGAATTTCTAGAAATAAAACTTTTACAGTTATGGGTCAGATACTGCAATGGATATCCTGAAACATAACACAGGTTATCACTGTGGTTAAAGCCGCAAAACAATACTTGGATTTTGACATGAAGGAAGAAATCTTAGGGAGATGACAGAGGAAAGATAAACCTACTGCCTCTTTTGGTAGCTGCCTCCCATCCACCACCTTACAGAACTACGTCCATGCTCATGAAGGAAAGACAGCATTGCACCTACTATGGTCATAACTTACTTGCTGAAAGGCTTCTTAACAGCATAGCTTCTGCATTAGAGCACCTGAACTCATAAAGACATAGACATAAATAACTCCTCTTCAAGCTATTTTGCTTAGAATGTGACATCTCACAAGTCAACAGAAATGCAATAACAGGTCTCAATTTCTGGGAAGTATTTACAATACAGGAACAACAGCATTGAAAGTAGGTGTTAGATATTGTTCAAGTGGCACGACTTCTCAACTCTGACTTGGGATAGTTACTTAGCCATCCCTTTAAATGCAGAAAATATGTTTGTATTCCTCCTAAGCTACACTATAAATAAAAGCCTCAGGAGACTGTATGTCCCAGCACTTCTTGATACCATTTCATTGGCACCTCTTTTTCCTACAGGAAAAAGGCTGGCTTTTCTTTGAAGATTTGTGGTTTTTTAATATTTGCTTGTTCAACAGCAGTACACTGACTCCATCATTTTACTCTTATGTCAATAACAAACAGCAATCAAGCATGTCATTACATGAGAACTAATTTTTGCTGTTAAGTAATAGCAATACCTCTAGGACCTGACTCCAAGGATTTAAAATATTTAAAAATACTATTGCATTGTATCTCAGATTAATTCCTGGGCAGTGGCAGTATCCCTACCTTATTGGAAAGACAACTGAAATGTACATTAATTACATTTTCTTAAAAACATGTCCTGGTTGATTACAAGTCTCACAAGGGAAGAGGGAGAAATTATAAAATCCCACTTCCTCTGTTTCTTACTTTAACTGACAGGCCACCTTTCCTTACTGTTTTACCGCATAGTGATATAATTGTCTTTCCCATGTGCATGTTTTGCTTTTTTACAAAAAATCTTTCTCTCAGCTTTCTCCATGGAATCTTGTGGAAAGATGTTAAGATGGAGAAGGAGACATAGGGATTAAGTGAAAGGTATACAGATAGTTTTACTCCAGATTACATGGCAAATTCAAATTGCATTCACTTTCTTACAAATCCTGAAATACCTTCTTCTAGATGGAATTATACGTTGGATCTATTTGAGAGTAACTGACAGAAGACAATAATACTTGTAAATTATATTGTGAAATGCTGAATGATTTTCCCAAATTTTGAGTTAAATTAAATTCTCAAATTCAGCATATTATTGGGAACACTAATAGGCATTACAGTAACACCTGGACCACTCAATGGCAAAATTAGAGTTTTACTAAAACATTTTTATATATCAAATTAAATTGTTATTGCAAAATATTCTCTAAACACAGAAAATGATCTTATACAATACTTAAACAAACACACAGTCCCCCAATTAAAGTCTTCATGAGTCACCTCCTGTAAGCACAATAGCAAAAATTTTTGAAAAGTCAATCAATCAAACAATAATGCAAACCCCTCAGAGGATCCAGCTTCACGGAGGAAAGAGAATATTAGTGTAGGTACAGACAGTCACGGCACTGGCATTTTCTTTTTTTCAGACAAATGAGGACATTTTGCAGTGAGTTAACGTGGACAAAACAATGTCCTCAGAAGCCTAAGCGTTCAAGCCTTTCTCATTTAACTGGTATTCTGCAAAGGCAGAGTGACTTGGCAAAACCAGAACATATTATTTAAAATAAATCATTAACTACTGGATTACATTTCCTTGAATACCTACCAAAAGCTGTCCAGCAAAACAGATAAACAAAATGAAGGAAAGCAAGAGAAACGCGGCCCCAAATGAGATTCCAAGAATAGATGTTCTACAAGAAAAGGAAAACATGTATTAATTTCTCTGTTACACATTAGTAGCATGATCTTTCTTTGTGTATAATGCTCAGGATACAAAAAATTACTACGTGCAAGTTGCAACTTCCAAGCATCAACACCATGGAAAAAACAATTCCAATCCTTACCAGGATGACAGGCCTTTTTCCTGCTATTTTCTCAACTCAGCAATGCCTGAATTGGCTTTACCTCTGACTTTGCAAAACTATTACCATGAGAAGATAGTAATTTCCACACAAAGAATTTAAATGACAGAGTGCATTAACAGCAGCAATGTTTTGTTTTGTTTTTACTTTAGAAAGTCTGTATTAAAGAAGATACATATTGCTTTATTTTTATGCTGTTGATTTTATAATAATTTAAGAGTCTAACAGATATACAAAATCAACTTGTTGGTAGTGTCCATTTCCCTGCAAAGGTAGGAAAAGCAATAGCATGGGACAATGATATCTAGTTTTCAGTGTCTTGCAGCTAGAACCTGTGATATCTGTGATGCTGCAGTCTTTCAGTCAACAAGGGCCCTAATATAGTGACTGCTGTTTCATGAATGGGTAGGGATTCAACAGCTTTGAAAACTCAGTTTTGTATTATATTTGCCTGGCTGGCCAATATGTCCTGAAGTATCAGAAGACAGGACAGAAAGGAAAACTAAACACCATGAAGAAAAGAAAAAAAACAACAACAGACTTTAAATGGAAAATTAATAACCTGTACTATTCCGGAAATCATCCTTACGCAGTGTTCTAGCTCAGCCTTTTCTTATGTGTTATAAATAGGGAAGTCTATCCAAAATAGCATCACCGGATACTCCGTAAACAGAAACGGGGATGCAGAAACAATCCAGGCATGCATTCATTCTGCAAATGTGGAAATCTCTGTATATGACTACCACAGTAAAGCGTTAATTGTTCCATCAGGCACCATACAAGACCTACTTAGCATGGCTGCCCAGGGGCAGTGGGATGTAATTATGTTTAATGAATGCCAAGAGGAGATCAGAAGCTCTGGACCAACTGAGTAGTTTAAGCAAGGGAACTAGATGCCGCTATGAAGTCCCTCACCTGAGCATTAACCATTTTTACAGAATTAAAAAGTTTCTCTCAGATCTTTTGAGCACCAATAAATATCTTATTTTATGAAACGTTATGTGCTAGAAATATTGGCATAACATTTTAGAATTAAGTTTTATATCCCTTGCTTTTTCCACAAAACTGTAATAAAAGTTATAATAAACATATGATTCAGAATTAAAATATAACTCTGTTCTTTAGAGGTGCCATGTGAATTCAAATATATGCATTTTAGAACTATAATGCTAAAAATTTAGGAGTAGAACTCTATGGATCAGTCTCCTTAGATTACACACAAATATTGTAAAACATTTTGATCTGTTTTAGCAATTGCATTATTGCAGTTATTTTCAGGAAAGACCAAAGAAGCATTAACTTTACAAACCAATTTGACACCATATTGCTGCCATTAAAAGCATTTTGGGAAGTAAGTTATGAGCCTCCCTGCCAATCATTCAGAGAACCTCTTATATGCTAATTATTAATCAGATTGTGGGTTGATCATAAAATCATAGCATGGTTTAGGTTGGAAGGGACCTGTCAAGGTGGTGTGAACAGCTGATGAAAAACAAACAACTGGCAATTCACAACATATATGAATCTTGAAATAATGCTTCTATTAGAAGTTAATTGAAAATCATTATTGCTTATGAATACATATTCTCCAAGAATTTCTCATCAAGACTGAGACAGCAAGCTGTACATCAGAGTATATAAAACTACAGTCTCTGTTCTTAGGAATTTAAAATCTGGTAAGCAACAGAAGAGATGAAAGAAAGGGAAAATCATTAACAGGCTTATTTTGTATAAATTCATAAATGTTTCCAATAATATGTGTACTTCAGTAAGATTCAAGTAACCATTCTTGCATTTCAAATTATTGCTATTCTTTCTCTGATACGAAGGATACAAAAAATGAGCCTGCACACTGTAAGAAATGATTCAACACAAGAATAGCCTTGTGAGTCAAGTTTGGAGTGCGTCCTTGTGGAAGAAGAAATGAGGATGTTTGTGAGAGAAACTGGAAAACAAGGGAAATAAAATTAACATGGCATAAGGAGAGCTTATGCAAAGAGTACTTAATCACGTGAGCAACAGGCAAGAACAAAAGGTCTTTGTAGCTGCTTTACATAATCAATGATGTAATTGAGGTGGCACAAGAAAAAGTTACATAGCAAGGTGAACAAGGTGAACAAGATGCTGATTATTAATTTGAAGAGAAAAGGACTCAGGATAAGGAAAAGGAAAAGTGGCATCTTAGAATCCAGATTTAAGTGGTGAATATAGAGAAAAAAAGTTGTAAGATTTTTCCTCCCTATATCCCCTTCTTTTATGGGAACAGCAAGACTCTGTTTCAGTTAGGATAAGCCAAATAGTTTCATGATGCTCCTAGAAGGAAAGAAGTGGGCTAAAAATGCTAAAAAGGGAAGCAAAATACTAAAAATTGTCACCATAAAGAAACCTCATTTGAGGCAATGACCATAGGAAAGCCATAACATGCATTTATTTTTTGTCACTTTACTGTGACAGTAGAGTCATCAAATGCATTGCACAAGTCACCAAATGAATTGATGGATTCGGGCAAACCATTTTGTCAAGAGAGCACGTGCGACTCCATTAGCCAGCTAATATTTTACCTGCTTCTTTCTATGCTTCAAGGAATGCCCTGATTTCTGAAAAATCTGCTCTCTGCTACAGTGCCCCACCAGGAACCCTGAAAGGACAAAACTTGACAATAATCTTTAAGATTATTATTTATTAAGATAAAGATACTGAAAAATAGAAAAGATAATGTATTTTTACTCTTTTGTAACTTTTATGAAAATATGTGACTTATGGCACATGTACCTTAATGGGATGTGGAGAATTTCCTTAGCTTGCCAGGTAATGAACATTCATGTTTTGAACTATTTGATTGCAAATTCTCTTGAGGTGATAAAATCATAATGAAGCAATCACAAATGACAATTATACAAGGTGACACTTAATTCAGACCTTTTTGGTATCTAATGGTAGCTATTTCTTTCCTAATTTGACTGATGCTTTCACTAAGTCATCAATGGATTCAAAGGCTTTGTCGGCTAACTGTATGGCAGTTTCAGTGTTAAGAAAAATCATGGTGGTTTTTGTTGTTTTCTCTTTTTTTTTCTTTATAATATCAGCTACAGCAGAAAAATGGCTAGTAACGGTTATCTTCGTTCGTTTATACTGTCATATTTCACATGCCTGCTTTCAGACAAAGTTTTTAAGTGTTATATCTTCTATGAAGAAATTCAGTTGTTCCTGACTGGAAATACTACGTTAAGGCCTCCTAACCACTTCCCATGGCTAGAACAAGATAATTGTTAGTTTGCAATGGCTTGGGACAAAAGGACATAATTTTTGAACAGAGGAGTCTCAGAGAGCAAAGACTTGGGAAGAATCTTAAATGTAGCCCCAAATAAAGCCCTTTCTTGAATAGTACAAGAACTAATTCCTGTTCAGTAAGGATATACCTTCATCAGTTCACCTGTTTGCATTTCAAAAAACAACACTACCAATTCCATGTTAGTTGACTGTTTCCCTAAATAAAGAATGTAGTGTTGTCGCGAATTACTAGTGATACTTCTATCACTTGGTAAACCAAGAATGTTAGAGAGTCACTGAAGGCCTGTTCTGAGGAAATGTAATGATCACGATTTGCTGTCATTTTCATGTCACAATAAAGACCTACTCCTCATGATACTGATACATTTCAACTCAAGATATTGTTTACTGGATTAAATTTATATTTACCACTTTGTGTAAAGTTTATTATAAAAACACTATATCAGTTTATTGACCCTGGGAAAATTAAAACATTAATATATTATTTCAGCCTTAAAATAAATGCTTCATGATCTTGGAGATATTACTTATTACTTGCAACTTGCTGGATGTTACTCATCATCAAATATCTCCAAATCTACTTTAAAGCAGCAGGTGGTGTGACCGCACAGAAATCAATGATATTACACCACTGCAAAACCAGATTAATAGAACAGTGAATCAATAAAACCCAATGACAGATGTAATTTATCTCTCTGTCTTCATTAGATCACCATTTAAAAATACTGTAGAATTTCTGGAAGGAAACAAAAAGGCTAGATAGAATTTTAGACTAAACTATGATTTATTTTTATTTATTTATTTATTTTGCTGGAAGGAAATAACATTTGCAGCACTGGAGTATGTTCAATTTAAGCTACATTTGTGATGACTACATACACTAGTGATTTGTCAACTTCTCCCTTTTTTTTTTTTTTTTAATTTGCAATGCTCCCAGTTTCCCAGGAAAGATGCAGATGCCTATATAATACCTTGTCTTTCTTTCTTCTATTTTTGCATTTCTTAAACTAATCCACAGAACCCTTGAAGCTGAATACCATTCATGGTGGTAATACTTGATTTTACACTCTTGCTTTTATAATTTAATATACAGCCCTATGAAAGGACCAAAAGATAATTTATATTTTGGCAATGAAAATCATAAATCATATATATCTTTTGCTCTGATGTTAGAAGGACGTCATATAACACAAGCATATGCTTTTACAAGTTGGAGGACACGTTGCTTAGTTGAATACAGCTCCCTAGAGTTCACTAATTTCAAGCATCTGATATATTTTAATGAGCTACACAATTTGTTTAAGGGACAAAATAAAGACACAGCAAAATGAGCATCTTAATACATGTATGATAGGTGACAAATCTAGATTCATTTTCATGACTGAAATCAAAACATAAAACCAGATTCATACACCACACTGCTGGAAGGGACTAATTAGAGTCAAGTTTGGTTTTTGGGACATAACAAACCACAAATTTCCCTGAATTAATTCCTATACTATTCAACATACAGTATGAGCCTGTAAAATATACTCATTATGCAAAATGACAAATAATGTTAGTCATCTTTATTTCATATTTTGCAATACTAATGCCTAAAGTCAGACTGAACCATGTGCAGGATACTGCTGAACTCTTGGAAGACTGTCCCTTTGCAGCTTGTGTCTCTGTGTTAGAAACTAGCTGGGAAACCCTTTGCACAGAAAATGATGTAACATTTGAATAGAAGTCCATAAAACTTTATACATGTTATAAAACAAGTCTGCAGTACGGAAAGTCAATTTATAATGACCTAACAGTTCCTTCTGGCTTTGAATTAAAATGTAAGTAAGTACTACAGCACAAGACCAATCAGTCAACTGAGATTATAAATGCTAGTCCTGCAAGTGCTGCACAGGAAAAAAGACTAGGAGTAAAGAAATACTGTATCACAGGGAATATACAGTGGTGGCTTTGGAAATACTACTATAAAAAAAATATTAACTTTCCACTATGTAAACAATCAACAGCAAAACTCCATTTTAAGAAGTCTAATCACAGAATCACAGAATCATAGGGGTTGGAAGCGACCTCGGGAGATCGTCTAGTCCAACCCCCCTGCCAAAGCAGGTTCCCTACAACAGGTTGCAACGGAAAGTGTCCAGGAAATCTCCAGAGACGGACACTCCACAACCTCCCTGGGCAGCCTGTTCCAGTGCTCCGTCACTCTTAGAGTAAAGAAGTTTTTCCTTAGGTTGGTATGGAACCTTTGGTGTTCCAGTTTTTGCCGATTGCCCCTTG
>NW_010321695.1:0-3306 GCF_000700745.2 Antrostomus carolinensis
AAGCAGAGGCAAGTAGGGCCGGAGCAGCGGCAGCGGGTGCGGTGGCCTTGTCTGGGAAAGCGATTTTGAGAGCAGCGTGTTCTTCCAAAGAGCAGGCGCTGTGAGAAGACGCTGTCAGCTCACCAGAGTTTCAAGAGGGATGCGGCTGTTCCATGAGCTTATCAACAAAGTTAAAACATAGATACGCACATCTTCCCAAGCGAAGATGAGGAGCTGGAGTAAGGAGCCAGCTTTCATCCCAAACCACAATGAGCATCACCTCGCTTGGCTGTACATCCCTGTGCTGACACATCGGGCCCTAGCCAGAGGCAGGCCGGGAGGGGACATGGTCCAGGGATGGGCACGTCCCACCACATGGGCAGCTGGACCTGCAGAACTCAAGTAGGAAAGCACTCTTGGAAAAGGAAAGCACAGGAAAGGTGGAGATTTGGGGCAGTTCCTCTTGAGCACCACCTTGGTACCACACAAATTAGAGGCTTTCCAACATGCTGCTGTAAACAAACGCTTCTGCTCTGTTTTGGAGGAAACTCTCAGGCTACACTTCTGGCACCTTCCTGGCACATGGATTTACACCAAACCCTGGGGAGATACAGTGGCTCACAGCTCAGCCCAACTGCACCGTCAAGCAGTTGGTGCCACAGGGCACTTCCCTGATTCACAACCGCCCTGTTACATTTCAGTTTACTGTTGTGAATGGTAAAAACACTGTAATGTTAAAAACATCTCCTGCTCTGGAGAAGGGGGCAGTACAGCTTCAGAAGCTGGCCAGCCTAAATCCACCGGTCACTGCTGCTCCTGGTGGTGAGGAGGGAGCCTGGGGGGCAGGGTGGCTTTGGAAAGCTCTTGGGTTACTGATCTCATTTAATGGCCCATTTAAGTTCTCATGGAATTCAATTAAAAACTCCCGTTGACTTCCGTGGGAAGGGCCATACTCTGAATTAAAAAAATAAATTCTCTTTTTCCCCAGGGAGAGCAGCTACCGCTTTAGAAGAATAATTACCACAGCAGAGATAAGCGAGGGGGAAAAAAAAATAGTAGTACTGATTTGTTTCAGGCAGTTTTGAGCATATGATTAAACTGTGGTACAAGTTGTTTGTCAATTTTTGCTCTGCAATTCTTTTTAATTCCACTTCTTTCCCAGTGCCAGCGTTTAAAATGTCAGCCTTTACTTTGAATATCGTTGCTCTTTTCATCTTGACTCACCGCCGCCTTGACGCAGCTTGCAACAAGTGAACACACAGATATTTTTTTTCCCCCCATGTTGCAATGTAGCAGAGAGAGGCTTAAACTTTTCCGACAGATTTTTTTGACTCCTTAAAGGCAGAATGCTGTGAATCACAAAACCTATGGCATGCCTCACTATATAAACATTATGTGCATGTTTGTACTTATTCCTTTAAAAATGTTTAGGACAGAGAAATATCAAACGTTGCATCCATTGTCAATGACTTTTTTGGCTGACACATATAAGCATTATGAACCTAAAAAGAAGAACAGAAGTTTTATAGGGGCTTCACTAATACTATTGATTTTTACATGGAAAAATGCCCTTTTTCCCCCTACATGCTTTAGTAGCAGACTGTAGTGCAAAGCCATAAGATAGATGTGCTTCCCTTGCACACTCATACAGATACACGCATTTAAGTGCCTTTTACACCATTGCATGAAGCCTTTTTGATTACATTATCCCAGCATATATATTCGCTAAGCAAACACGGCTCTAACCCAAAGAATATGATAGATTCAAACAGCAGACAGGTGGTTATTGTAAAATCTAATTTCAAATCTGCATATGGCTGATGCTCTGATTAAGCTCTGCTTCTCCAGCACTCAGAATAAACAGACTCATTTGACATGATGACAACATAACCTTTGGATGTCCTTTGCTGTGCACGCTCTGTGTCTGATAAGACACATTCCATACTTCTCACATGTAATGGCTGCAATGCAGATGGCAAGGCTTGCAAATGCAACATTTCTATGCAGAAAATAAGGAAATTAACAATGCTTTTGCAGAATATGATTTTTATGATACATTTCTATTCTTCATGTTAATACCCATTGGGAATAACATTAGCTACATCCAGAGCATGCGCTTGAATCATTACAACCAGCCCAGCAAGTAGCAAAATCTACCTCCAGCCCAGCAAATCAATCCAGCAGCTTCTCAGACAAACCAGAACCAGGGCTGCTGGTGTTCAAAATGCCACATCTGCATGTGTCTTCCAAACCCCAGTCAAAGAATTTCAGCTGCTTCATGCCTTAAAGTTAAGAGAGAAGAGCATCACTCTGAAAAAGTGGAGAAAGAAAGGAAAGGAAAGAAATCTGATGGCTATTGCAAAGGATTTTCATTTGAGTCCTGCTAAAGCAATTGGCAGTGCTCTGTTGCAAGGGGGAAAGTGAGGAGAAAAGCAGCAGTGCAAGATAAGATGAGATGTCTTACTCCTTACTTTTTCATATGCCAAGTCCTTATCATCATCGCTTGAGCCTGCTGGAATAGCCAGCTACCACTCTGACCAAAAATAAGCTTCTTATCTCCAGATGTTTTTATAAATGTCAAGCTATTGTAGCCGGTGCTTCCCCACTGCTGTTGGCAGCCCATGAAGGTCCAGCTTCTCTCATCATTATTGGATTAGCTTCATTCCCCTACAGCATCATCCCTCCAAGAAAGGCATCTTCAATTCACTCTTCCAGAGACATCTCTGGATGTTTGTCTCCTTGTGGGTTTCATGGAGACACACCTTTCACACAGGTGAAAGCTTCCCTCTATGGTTTTTCAGGCCTTTTTCTGACTTAGGTTTGTAGCCTGAAGAAGCAAGTCTATGAGGTTTTATTCAATAAGTTCTAGGCAACCAGGAGCAGGACCATCCCCTACAACCTGCACCCAGGAGAGATGAAGGGCCAATGGGCACTGACACAGAGACCCTAAGCAGCAGAGCGGTACATGGGGTGGAGAGAGGAAACTGGGTAAATACCTCTATTTGTGAGTGCAAATGAGGCTTGGAGAAGCAGATCTACCCCAGCTGTTGAAGTGGAAAGCAGCAAGCTCCACTCACCTGTCTCTATCCCCAGCTGTGTCCCAGCAGAGACCCAACAGGCAGTGTGGGTGAGGGGGGCGGTTTGCTCTGGGGCAGGACAGCTCTGCCTTGCTGGCCCCACACCTCACAGTCTTTCGGCAGCAAGGATTAGCTTTGACTTTGCCATAGGAACCTGTATTTATTCTCGCTCTAGGAGTGACTCAGTGTCAGGGTCTGTGTCCTGCTTTGTTACAAGTGCAGAAAATGCCTGAAGTGGCCCAAGTTCTGC
>NW_010321695.1:3322-11834 GCF_000700745.2 Antrostomus carolinensis
TGAAAGCACAAGCTAAACCCTGCCAGCTGCACCCAAGCTCACGTGTTGGTCCCTTCAATCCCTTCTCCCAGATTCCCACATAGCAGCGTGGTCAGACAGCTTTGTTTGGAGTAGGAAAAGGTCATTCTTTTCTCCCAGATCATTCCTGGTGCGCTCCAGGGGTCAGCAAGAAGCGCCTCAGCCCCAAGCTCTGGCCCCTTGGGGCATGCCAGGGTCATAGCAGCGGGTCTTGTACCAGCAATGATGCAGTTTCCAGCAGGAACTGGGCTGACAGTGTGACAGACACAAACTCCAGCTAGGAACAACAGGGGAAGGTGCTACAACTCATTTCCATCCAGTCTTTGGTCTCAACTGCCTCTAAATTAGCCCATCAACTCCATGGACACCTGTGAATCTGCCCGATTTGAAGCCAAGATACCACTTCCAGGCATCTGCATTTTCAGTAGCCAACTGTTCTTTAGATTTCATTGCATTCCCCTCCTCCTTCTCTGCAGTTTTCCTAAGCTCTTATCCCTTTCTGGTTTGGTATTACCTACTCCAGGATCTCCCTCTTGTCACATCTCCCATACTCGACTCACGCCCATAGCCGGGAGGAAACCGCCGGCACTCCCCCGGCTTGTCGCTGTGCCCTGGAAAGCACTCCTCTGCTTCACTTCAGAAACAGCCTCTGCTGATGCTGCATCTTCTGCCGTGCATCTGGATTATTAACCAGCCACCTGGCAGCTCCCTAATTGGCAATATCAGTAAAAGCACATTTTTCTCTTTTCTTAAGTCTCCAGATAAAATGGCTAAATTTGATCTAAAATCCTCAGATCCTCATTGCCTCATATAATTTATAATGGCCTTGCTTATGCCGTAAAAATTACAGCTATTCCCTTGCAGTCACACACTTTCCATTTTGTCTTTAACATACATTCTGGCAGGGAACTGAATGACGCAGCATAATCTACTAAAGTATTTCTATAGTAAACAGAGATAAAAACCACAGCCAAAGGGCAGGCAGCCTCTGAGGAAGCAGGCACTGCATATTGTTGTATTAAGCCCTGCTCCTGCTCAGAGGAAACCTGTCCCCGCACGAGCACAGGCTCCTGCTCAGAGGAAACCTGTCCCCGCACGAGCACAGGCTCCTGCGCAGAGGAAACCTGTCCCCGCAGGGAGATGCTGCCGCCGTCCAGTTAAGCCATGCTGGGTTCCAACACGCTGACCATGTCTCAGCACTCCTTCCATCATAGCAGAGCCCTTGGTGGCTTCCCTTGGTGTCACTATGTGTGAGCTGAGCGTCATCAACAGTGCTGAAAGAAACAGTGACTGCCAGGTCACGTGTGTAAATATGAATATGAGGTCACGTCCTTTGGACAGCCTCATTTTGCAATAAAGACAGGACCTCTGTGCTCACAGGGTCCCTCCTGACTCTGCAATTTCAGCAGCGGGAGAGTCCCCCAGAGAAGGCATGGCACTGCCAGGACTCTTTTGCTTTGGAACTCGCTCCCTGCTTTTAGGCCAAAAAAACTTGGATACAGTATGCTTTGGGTCATGCTAAAAAGACGGAGTATTTTCAGACTTCCGAGGAGAGAATGTTGTATTTATAGGGAAGCTGTTTTTCAGTTGCTTTTGTAATTCATTTTGTTCCCAACTGGTTTATTCAAGCTGAACGGCTGAGGAGAGCTGAAATCTAGCTGCTAGATTTCTTTTCCAGGCTCCCATTTCTAACTGTTTGCAGACATAGGACAGAGATAATTTTGTCATATAAATCATTAGAGAGAGAATATCTCACAGTCCCCACTGAAGCAAATTCCTAAGGAAGTAAGCTCTATTTTTATAGAAAATTTCTACTTAGTATTTGTTTTAATCTAATGACTGAAAAACAAGCAACATCGGCCTTTCTGCAGCCAAGAAGTAGGATCCCCATTCCTCAGGAAGACAAATCCATCAGAAGGAGAGTCATTCCCACTGAGAGGAGCTGGATGGAAGCTGCAGACACAGCTTCCCTGGCCCTGGGTGGATGTAGTGTGACCCTGGTGAGGGAGCTGAGCAAATGGGGGACAGAACCGAGGTCTCCAAGGTGACAAAACTTTAGAGATAAAGATAACCATGATACCTTGAGTCCCCATCTTAAAAAGTACGAGGATAAAAAGTCCAAATGTGGAATTTTATAGAATAAGGCAAACTCAGTCTCACACTCACTCAAGGTCATCTCTCTGAGATTCAAGGATAAAGCTGTAAGATAAATGCTGAGGGTTTTGGTTGCGTTACAAACTCATGGATAACTTACTTCAGAAGAACAGTTTCATCCTCTGGAAGTGGTTCGAATAACTGTGCTGCAATTCTTCCTACTTGATTCACACTGATTTAATAAGTCACAATTTTAAATATTCCTTTCCTAATCATATGAATATTAAAAAACTGTATCAAACCTAGAAAGAGGAGAGGGAGGAATTGGCATTTACAGTTCTCTCCTTTCCAGCAGTTAAGTCAGAAACAGCTGCGGTCAAGCACACTTTCTGCAACTAAATCACCAAGGCTTTCTAACTGAGCCCCAGGGCTGTGCAGCTGTAAAATGTAGCAAAAGTTATCCAAACTATTTAAATATGGCTGGTACAAGAAACACTTTTAAATTATGAAACAAATGATCAAAACAGAAAAATAAGAGATAGCTTAAAGCTTCTGGAAAAACCAATATTAACAGCGATAAAAATGCTTCTGAGCAGCTACAGGAATGAGTTTAGGATTGTTCAGCTGCAAATACCAAAGCATCATTTGCAAAAACATGCCCATGTCAGCTTCAGAATTCAACAGGTTCAAAAGGGCAGAACTATTTTTATTACAAAAGGCTCCTTTTCCAATCGGCCCCTCACAGCAGCAGCAACCCTTACGTCTGGCTTTCCCATCGTATTAAGCAGATGTGCAAAATACTGTATTACGCAGTAGAGCTGAACTGGGTGGGTTACAGGGGTAATTTGCATTCTAAAGCACTGCAGTGCTATAGCTAAGAAACACATGGAATTACTGAGCATTTCTGCCTCGTAGGGACCTCGGTTTCACCTGTCTGTTTCTGTTGTTCTTTTCCCCCCTGCCTACAGCCCATTCCTATGCGTTCATCCTGCAGTGTTTTCACCAGGACGTAGCTCTACTGAATAAGGAGTCTGTAAATCCAGCTAAATGCAACCAATATAAATAAACCAAGTCTTTTCCAAATTAAAATTTCATTTTCAGGAGGAATCTCTTCTCCAGACATTAATGGAAATCAAAATCACTACACAGAGCAACACACTGTGCTCTCTGCTGCTCAGATTCAGAGTGGTACTTCGAAAGCAAACCTCTCTTCATCACAGATCGAGCCAACCTCAATCCAAAAGTCTGAAGGAGCTGCTCAAATCCAGGTGATAAAATTCCTCCTTGCCGCTGGGCGTTCTCCTGTGTGTCTGACTGAAGAAACCTGTTCTTACAGATTAGATGGTAACACGTTTGCTGTCAGGTTGGTACGTTCCTCCCCTCATATTGTGCCCAGCAACTTGCAGCTGATCAAGCAACGCTGTCAGGGAAGATGTCTCTGTTCCTGAGCAATGTCCTGGTGCAGGTCCAGCTCTATGTGCCGCCTCATCCCACCGTGCCAATAGCTCAACCAGTATCCCCTGCCATCGTGGGTGACTAACTGCATGCCCACTGACCTCAGAGAAGCCGTTGGTATGAGTCAAGGATTGCATTAGCCCTTTCCCAAGGGAGGAAGCTTACTTGTCCCCCTCCTTGCAGCATCCCTTTTACAGCATTGAACTGCGAACCTCATTAGCAACGCAAATAAGTCTCCAAGCAGAAAAAAGTAAATCTGATCTCATCCTGGCCTCCTCCTCCACTGGAAGAAACGCAGCGGCTGTGGCCAGCGCGCAATCGCCATCCTGTCCCCGTTCCACCAGGATGACATTCAAAGGTTATGAAAATACTGCGCGGGAGGGAGAAGGGAGTTATCCATCCACTCCCTTCGCTGCAAGGGCCTGCCTCCTCTGCAAGCCTGGAGCCATCGTGGAGGGGGAAAATCAGCTGAAAACAAACCCTAGTTGCTCTCGAGGGGCAAAGAGGTGCCAGAACAGCTAGGACAGTGTATCCCAGTATGCACAGGCTCTGGTGTTCCATCAGAGCAGCACATTATCCACCCAAAATTGACTTTCTGCTCTGCAACTCGCACGCTTCCATCTGTGCATGTGCCATCACCACAACAGCCCCTCAACGCAACAGGGGGGCCAGGGGGCAGAGAGCAGCAGAGAGCCTGGGGCGGCTGTGTTTGCTAACCCTTGAGAGCAAGAATTCTTATTCAAATCAAATACCTGTGCACTTCACGTGCAGCTACTCCAAAGGCAGTCAGACAAATAGATACTCCAACTGTTGTGCCACCAGAGCCCTTTGATGTGAAAGTCTCATTTTAAAAGTCTTTATCAACTGAAGAGATTAATTTCACCACCAAAATGGCTCTTTTTGAGGTAGCAAATGTTGTACCCCTCCAGCTGCTGGAGATGAGGGAACGCTTTCACCAGCTGACATTTCAGAAGGCAGAAAGCAGGGCTCAAACCACAATATTTTTCCACAAAAGCTACAAGCCCTGAAAGCTCTGGCCAAACAAGTTCATGCAAATCCCAGAGTCAGCCCTCAGAAAAGTCGTCACATTTTCCATTGAGGCCTGACTCTTCTGATGACCATCCAGTTCATCACAATCTGCTCCAAGGTGATGCATCTGCCCCTCCTTGCAGCGTAGCTACTGCATTCCCTGCTTTTCCTTTTTTCCCACCGTCTCCCCTCCAGTTTATCTACATGGGTGTTTCTGTTGTCGCTGTAAGTTGGATACTAATTTCATCCTGCAGCATCTCATTATAATTAGCTTTTAATTGCCACTTAACACAGGGATCATTTTGGAAGACTGTAACAATTCTTCCTTGAGGAGTTATTTGAGTGTTGAAAGCTATGTGCCCCTATCAGCGTTTTGGTAATGAGAATAATTTAAAGAGGCAAATTTAAAACACTGCTGCTCACACAAGCTCTGGATTTGCATGGTTTCTTTGAGTACTACTAGCATTTCTAAGAGCAAACCACACGAGTCAGTGTGTTTTGCTACCAGTCTCCCTCCCTCTGGCACTCACCATGTCTTTATACTGAAAGTGGGAACATTTTAAGCAGCACTTGCCAAACATGAAGGGTAAATGCTATGGGATAGTTGCATTGCCACTGCTCTCCTGGAATTGGTGCACTCAGCCAGGCGCAGAACATCACGAAGACTCTGCACTTCAAGGTGGGCAGCCAACCAAGGAGCCAAGAGATTAGCAGACTGTTAGAAGAAACTCATCCTTAGGCATATACAAAGCTTCAGCCAAGACTTGCTTTGTTCCTGGACAAGTTAGACTCCTGTGAGATTTGAAAACAGACAACTTGCCAAATTCTTACCAAGATCTCCTGCGCTCTCGCAGCAGAAGTACAACTGAGTGCCAGTATGCTTCATTTAGTCATCCACCTGCCAGGTCAGCGATGAGGAGATAGAAGACTGATGCTCTCTTACCGGGTAATGCCTCACACGCACCGTGCCTCTTAAGCCAGCCATCCTACCCACAGCCAGTTTAACGTCTGGTTGCAGGAAAACACCACACTGAAATAAAAGGGGGAAATGGGTTTGATTGGTTTGTCAGCGTCTACTGCTGTTCTTCTCCCAACCACTCCCCCTTTTTTTAATATTGAGATGTCATTAGTTTTGGTAGGGTCTGAATGGCTGCTGAGCTCAAATAGCTTCTGGGAAAACACTTACAGGCTCCATACAGAAATACTTTTTGAAGAAGTGCCCATGATTCACAGTCCTTATGACTAGTGAATTTCTCCTTTTTGAAGCACACTTAAGCAAGCCTCCAAGTACGTATTGACAAAATAAAATGCTCAGAAGACATGCTAATACTGCCATCCATCCATCCCTTCGGCAGCAGCCTCTCCACCAGCAGACAGACCCATTGCTGACAGCAACATGAAAGACCAGCTTGAGGAAGACCCTACACAACCCCTCCCCGCAGACACCAAGCCTGCCCAACCTATTTAAAATCAAGTGACAATGTAACATGCCTGTTAATGCACTGATGTTTACATGCCTAAATGTGGTCCTAGGAGGCAAATTTCCAAGGAGCTGTAAGAATATATTCCTAAATGCATTGCACAGCGCAGAGAAGTCTTTTGCAACAGAAATAGAGGAATGACTCATTTCCTCTGTAGCTGCTGCTCCGGTGCTTCACTTGCACAAGCAGTGGAGCGGCTCCCTGTGCCATGCCAGCAGGAACTGGGAGAATCAGGAGCAGTTCCCAGCATATGTAAACCTAGCTGAATTTTGACCGGGACTTGTCTTTAAAATCAGTGACTCCACATTGTGATCTGGGATAGCACAGGACACACGGTTCCGGAGCACTCCCTCCCTCCATGGGAGTATTGTATTTCAGCATTTTAATTTTGCAGAGAATAAAACACTGGAAGAGTGAGCCAAGAGTTGCTCTCTCCCTTGCCCTCCCCAGAAGCGTGGCTAGTAAACATGCTAATTTGCCAGTGAATTCAGCTCTAAGTTTCTCTTCTCCCCTACTTGAAACTGGAAAGGAGCAGACTGTAGCAGCAGTGGAGAAGTGAGCTATCTTGTTGGATTTTGCTACAGTTCTTCCTCTGTTTCCACAGCTGGCGGGTTTCTATCAGAACAGCAAGACTCTTCAAAGCAACTTTTCCACTTTCTCCACTGAGTCCATCATAAGGGTAATTTTTCTGCTTTAATTTGATAGCTAGTAACCTTCACAGCATAATCCCTGTCACTCCCGTCTTCATTCCTTACCTCCCTTTTTATTTTCCCACTCACACTATTGTATGGGTTCTGTGGCAGGGATAGAAGCCAACAGAAGATCACGAGTACCACAAAAACACTAGCAAGCCCTTACTGCTTCCAGTCCAGCCCCAAGAACTGACTATTCTGTATGCAGCTTTGGTCCGGTTTTAGGGGGAAAATTCCCAGGGGTTTCAAGAAATGCACAGTGGTAAGGTGAGTACACAGAAATTTTGTGAATCTCTCACTCAGCACTGCTATCCTTTAAGGGAAGAAAAGTAAAGCTTCCGTAACACAGAGGACTGGTACACGATGACATTTGACGCACACACATTTGTAACAACCTTTAAGAGTTTTGCGTGTAAATCGTTATTTGAATCCTAACAGACTGTCGGATGCGCAGACACAGCACATACATATGTTATCTATAGCTCTGCTGCTGCACAGTATTACAGTGCTTTGAATCTCTTATAAAGGAGTTGCAAATATGCCAATTCTTGGTTACACATTTAAAAGAGGACACTGCAGGCACACACACAAGAGCACAGGTAGTCTCTTCATCAGGCACACCATATGTTTGAGAAACCCACCACGGTAATGTAAGGCAGATCTATGTATGGTCAGCCCCACACATGCTGCTTATTTTGGAGCTACTCAGACCCCTCAAGTAAGCAGAGCACTGTGCTCTGAAGCATCAGCAAGCACTGAAGGTGAATCCACGAGCTTTAAGGGAAGCAGGACCTTCCCCTACCTCAAATGCCAGCTTCCCAGTGCTATCAGCTCAGCAAAACCAGGGCTGACTGCTTTTCTGACAGCTACTCAAATTATGTCACCTACCTCAGGGAAGCATCACTGAGCAGACATTTAAAGAGGTGACACAGGAAATAAACCAGCTAGAAAAACAAATGTCTCCTGTCTGACCTCTTTTGGAGCCTTATGAAAATGGGATGCACAAGTAAGAGTCCCTTCCCCTCCAGGCAGCTTTAACTTGCATTAGCAGTACTTAATCAGCAATTCACTGCTGACCTTGGCTGTGTTACAAGGGAGGTATTTGCACAGGGATGGAAAGATTTTAAACAATTTATCCAATGAGTTGGATGCAAACAGGCTTTTCTTTAAACACCAAGCATGCAAGTCCTTAGGCCAGTTAATTTTTTGTTAACAGATTTATCACAAAAGGAAACTCCTGCGTTTCTTTAATGATTTTCAGCTGAATAGAAACTCAGGCTTCAAACAGAGAAATATTTCAGAGCAAGGAATGAATGGAGACCAGAGGATGGTTATTGCTTTTAAATGAAATCATTAATATGAGATAATGCTATTAAAGAGGTAAAGATCTAAATACACTTCCTCCACACTGACTTGGGTGACTGAGAGTTGGCACTAAAGGAATGACATTCTTCCAGTCTTTGCCAGCCAGAAGTCCGTTAGCCAGCTGGGCTGCCCCAGCGCTGTACCAGCGACTGCGGCCCCTCTTACAGAAGCTGCAAGGAAAGAGGCAGGCACACAAAGATCTGGAGATAGTTATTTTCAGCCTAGCTTTGATTTAATGATTAAAAAGCTAGGGATCTTGCTGTTATTTCATTCTTTAATAGGGAACATCAGCACAAGCCACGGGTGTATAGTTCTGGCATCTTACCAAAGACTAATAAAGGACAGGTAACTTGCTGGCACATCCACAAGACTCCTGCT
>NW_010321695.1:11862-16315 GCF_000700745.2 Antrostomus carolinensis
ACCTATGCAGAGAAGTGTCTGTACACGCCGTGCTGAAAAGCGCACATGGATACTGTGAAATGAAGTCCTAGCTCTTCATTAAGCACAAGAAAAAGCTAATTTATGCAGCAACCTGAAACTGAGGCCAGGGAAACAAGAACTGAATCCTTAACCTGGGAGCAAGACAGCCACAAACCCCAACGTGCTCCACTTCAGAAGTCAGCAACACCACAGACGGTGCCAGCGTGCTCTAGTCTCTCTCCTGGCTCTGCGCCCGTATCCCTCTGCACAACTCCCAAGGCGTGGACTTCCTGCTTTCCCATGGTTTTGCCACTTTAGTAGTCCCCTCCTCAAAAGCACATAAACCTGCTGATCACAGTTTTGTGGCTGCAGGTAGCTTTTACTGTGAAAAGATAATAAGGAATTCAAATCTTGAGGCATACGTGCTTTAAAACAGCTGTTTATTACTATAGTGAAATATTAAACCAAAACCACCAACTTTTTTTGGAAACAATAAAAGTGCAAATGTATTTTGATATTAAATAGGAAATGAATTTATAAATGTTTCATTAAAATGGGCTGACACTTTGAGCCTACAAACATTTTTTTTTAAAAAGATAAAACAATAGCAGCTGAACACTTTAGTTTAATCTTTGGTCTGATTATTAACCAGCAAAAAAATAATTGTACCAAGAATGTCCACTGCAAACAGACACTTAAAATTTACATTACTCTGCAGAGATTCAAAATCAAAAGAGGAATGTTTTTGAGATATTTAGTCAGATAAGAAATAGCAATGTCTTTGAGAAACACACAGCATTTTTCAATACAAAATGAAGTCACATACATGCATTTTGGTAATGTAAATGAACTTATTCTTTTGCAGGTGTGACTCTTCTTCCCAATCAATGTTCAATAAAAACAACTTCATTTGCACAGTCTTTGCAAAATTAGGTTGCAGATAGAGAGAGCCAAGAACCCACATTACTGCTAAATAACATGCTCTTTCTTCCGTGTTTGTTTCGATTTACACACACAGAGAGACAACCATGCTGAATCTTTGATACATTAGAACAGCTGTGACCTTAGCAAATACATATTCAACACCTTGTTCTGTGTACAGTATCCACAGGTTTGGAGAAGGAGAAGGCAAAAGGCCCACAGGATTACTCACGTAGGTCAAGTTCTCTGTACATCTCCTTGCAGATAAGGCCCTATAATAGCTCCAGCACGCTGCAGGCACCAGTGCTGCCAGGTTTGTTGTGGAGTAAGATGAATACTGTAACAGAACCCAACTTTTATCAGCTCCTTTTGTCAATCGTATTCATGAATGCACACTTTATAGCAGATAAAGAAAATACACTTAATATCTCAGTTGTACACCAGAGCCACAAGTCAGTCTGAGAGATTTTCTCAGACCTCCCACCAACTGCACGCACATTGCCTTACTGGCAGGAAGCCCCCTCTCCTCAAAAAAGCTTGCCCAGGCCTAAGGTTAAAGCAAATGCATACATTTTCTCCCATCACAAACTCAAAAATGCCTTGCTGAGCAAAAACTCACACTGAAGATCTGCCTAGAAGGCTAATAAACTGAGGGTTTGCCTCACTGTCCAGCCCTGATGGATTCAACCACTTTGGAAATACTGTCAAAGCAAAACCCACTCGGATCTCTCTTCCCTACTCTCCAAGTCCTCCTTGCTTTCCACAGCTCTCCTCCAATTTTATCCCCATGTCCTTTGGCTTGTTTGCAGTGTGTCTTCACTGAGAGTTTACCATCATTCTCACTCAACCCTCAGCCCAACTTTCATTTTCTGAACTATTTATATTCTCTACCATCTCTCCTTGTCATGCATTTCCTGATGCAAATGTCTTTTCCTGGCACTGCTACATCCTAGTAAGAAAGTCTTTACCAAGTCTATTACAGATTTCCACGTACTGCAATGGAAATACATGTTTAGTGTAGCAATACTAAATAAACACCAAACGTGCACCTCTTTTCAGAGAAAAGATCACTTTTCAGAGACAGGGATGCACAGTGATGTAAACAAACCGACAGCTGACTGAAGTGGTTACGATGCCAGAATTAACAGCTACAGGGTTTCTACGTCATGAGTTCAGGCAGCCACAATGCCCTGGGTGGGTCATCTTTGGGCACAAGATTCAATGGCATCGATTGCAGAACTGCATTTTATTTCAAATACCAAATAACACAAGTCTGCAAAAATATCATGGTCTACTACCAAAAAAAATTTAAAAAAAAATAAAACCAAGGTAGCTCACTTAGCCTTAAATACCATGTGCAAAAGAACATTTGATCAATACTACCTATAAATACACTATTTGTATTTGTAGAAAGAAGCACAGTGCTTCATATATAAAAATAACCCAACTTGCGGGTGACCTAGGCTATAATTACCTGAAAATAAGACTGCAAGGGCAGTTAAAAAAAATAGACAGAAGTAGGCAAACATCTGCCTAGGGAGTGTTTCCATTTAGAAAAATAGATTTTTATAAAGCTTCATAGATTTTGAAAATGTTTGTTTTGTGCTCTGATGCATAGAACTGAGTAAAGCACACTGGTATCTCTATATACATCGGGTAGTGGAGGAGTGTATTAGTAACTTCAAGTTATCCTAAAGGTTCCCAGAAGTTACACTTGGTCATTTGTAATTCATTTCAGATTGCTCACCTAGGACACAGTATAGTGGATAATAAGGCACAGGCTCAGCTTCTTGACTGCCAGCAACTCAGCAACACATTTTGGGTCTTAATATATCAAATACTTGGGCAGGTGACCCAATAAAGCAAGGATTTGAAATTCTGAATTTGCTGACATCCTGGGACACATCGGGTTCCTGTACACCAGGTACCCTACACACCAAGAGCTAAGGACACTTGCAGAGCTGGCAGCGTTACAACTCAGCAGGTCATGCCAGCGACTGGCACATAACCAGGTGAGAAGTGGAAATTATCTGGCTGATGTTTATATTTAGAGGACACCAGAATCCACAGCATAAAACTTCCACTGTACCATGAATTAATGCTAAATAATTTTGAAGTACCTCAAATATTTCACTTCCTCCTCCTCACAATAAGATAACGATTTGCTATAGTACAGCACTAGAAAATCCCATCAGGTTATTTGGTCAAAACACTGCCATGATCAGACAACTGGTTAGGCAGTCATCCACAAATCCCACCAAACCCCCACCTGAGAGCAAGAGGGCACAGCAGTCAGCTTACAGCACTGAGATTTGGACTGGTTTAAAGTTTGTTCAAAAAAAACCCCAAAAAACAAAACAAAACAAAAAAACCCGCACAGAATTTCTTAGTTTTGTTGTTGGTCCTTGAGGTAAAGCAAATTTTAAGAAAATACTCCTCGAATACAAAAAAAAAAGAAGTCTCAACAAGAACCCACAAACAAACTTCAGAGTATTTCCTTAAAAGAAGGTTTTCCTCAGGACGACGCAAACATCATCTCTTTAACAAAATACTAATGCCCCCTCCATAGCAAGTATTTAGTGCAGCCAATTATCGTAAAAAGAAGGCCTTTGTGAAAATAAAGTGCTATTTGTTAACTTTTATCTGTATTTCAATCCTTCAGTATAACCTTCACTTAAACACAGAGACGTGCAACTAGATTCTTCATACTGGTATTGGAGGGTTTTGCTTCTTCCCTCAATTTGACATTAACATTTGCATTATATTTCTATCGAGCACAATGTATTCAATTACACAGGAAATTTAAAGTGTGTCATTGAGCACGTCAAACTGTGATAAAACACTTATGCTCTAGTGCTCATCGCATTTTAAGACCATCTTGGTACATTGAGGGGGGGGGTTGTTTGCACTTACAGGATTTTTAAATCCCAAACGGATTTTGTATCATAAAAAGTGAATCTCAGAAAAAAGTCAATTTTGCCCCAAAGACAACAAGTTAACATGGATTTCCAGAAATGTCAGTTTGAGCCTGTTAAAGTTAGGTTTGCAAGCAGCTGATTGAACCCAACATTTCTCAACTAAGACATTTCCCCAGAAATTTCACAATTTTCCCAGGAACAACCAACGAGATTAAAAAACAAGAATCACAATTTCATGAAGTCTTGGTCTCTGGTTTCTTAGTTTTCTCAGCTCAGGGACAAAACCAGAGAACCACATTTAAATGGATCCCACCTTCCTCAGGCAGACGCGGGCTGACGATGGACCGTGGGGCTGGAAGCGTGTGCTGCCCTGGCAGGGTCTGCGGGTGACACTGGCTCACCCAGCTACCGGCTCACTCTCCCGGCGGCTCCTGCCTGGCCTCGGTGAGGTGCCGGCACGGGGTGGGCGCTGGCCGCAAGTACCGGGGGACGCTGTACATCCTGATGAAGTGCGGGGCCTGGATCCAGGTGTTGATCAGCTGGAAGGCAGCCAGGTCCAGTGTGGGCCCGTCGAAGGCAGCCAGCAAGTTCACAGGGGCGGCTTCCTTGAGGAA
>NW_010321696.1:0-7565 GCF_000700745.2 Antrostomus carolinensis
AGTCGGGGGGCGCCCAACCCCACCCGCTTGGCTAGCCACAGGCTGGGGCATCCCCACCAGCACCAGCTGTTCGGCAGTGCCGTGCCGTGCCGTGCCGTGCCATGCCGTGCCGGAGAGCTGCTGACCTCTCCTTCTCAGGTGCTTCACCTTGCCAGCAAAAATGGATGGGCTCGGTCAGACCTTGTGCGGGAGCAGGGAAGAGCGAGCCGTGGAATTCCACACAGCGGGATGAACGATGAGGTTTGACACCTGCTAAACCCTCTAACCCTCCCCTCTGCACCACCAGCAGCTCTGCAGCGGGCTCCGAGCCCACCGGCCAGCTGGGAGGCAGAATTTACACCAAGAGAGCCTCTCCGGATGGGCCAGTGTGTGCCAGGGGAGCGAGCCCAGACTGGCAGCAGGACCAGTCAGATGGAGCCATCAGCTGCCTCCGGTTCCTAACGCCCGTGGCCATGTCCCACACCTGCACTCGCGGCCAGACCCCTGAGGTCACCGGGGAAGCTCATCCAAGGTCATGAACACCCATCTGCACCCTAAGAGGATGTGTTACAGGAGGTGGAAATGATGAAGGGAGGAGGGTTAAAGCCCCTCCCAGTGGGGCTGCTCTCCAGATGGGATTTTTGGGCTCTTCCTCCAGCTGGGATTGGACCCCAGGGAGCAAACCCCATCCCATGCCAAGAGCTCCCGTGGCAGCTGGTCCCGGAGGAGTCTTGTCATTGGAAAGGTGTCCCTGCCATCCCTCCAGCCACCCCACAACCATGTGGACAGAGGTTTGCTTCTCCCATAGCCCTGGTCTTCACGTGCAGGGCAGAAGTGCCAGCTGCCAGCCCCCATCTGGAAGCTCCAGCCCCGGCCAGGTACCCCCAGCCCCAAAACTCACATTAATTATTTGCAACCTGTCACCTGAGCAAGTCTGCTTGGCTTTCAGGCCACCTTTCCTCCGTGGTCCAGCCACCACCAGCCAGGGGACTCAAACAGGGGATTTGTGATGTCCCATCCCACCCACGTGAGATGCCGCAGCCCCGAGCACACGGGCACTGGGCTGGGAACCGGCCACGCTGGCATTTGCCTGACCTTTGGGGACAAACACGCCTGAACTCCCACGTCCCCTGGGAGCACAGGATACGAGTCCCGTACCCTGGCTGCATCCAAGGGAGTTGCTCCAGCATCTCCCTTCTTCCCAGCTGGATGCCCGGAGAAAGCCAAGGCCGGCAGAGCTCCGATCCACCGGCAGCTCCACCGTCACGGCTCATCTGCCGCGGGTAATTCGCTGCCCGCCCGGCAGCGCTCTGGCCACATTCCTGCCCTAAGCACCGCGGATTTGCTGTGCTTTATGAAAAAACGAGAAGAATGTTTTAAATGAAATTAATTCTTACAAACCCAAGATTTCATAAAGGCGCTGCCTGGGCACGGTTTGGCACTGACCTGCTCTTGTTCGCTCTATTGGCCTTTCCCTGGGGGGGAGGAAAATACCGGGTTTGATATAAAATAATTACAAACTCATCGTATAGCTCCACTTATAACTGCTGCTAGGAGCTCTGGGGTCTCATCCCAGCTTGTAGTTTCTGTTTGGCAATAACATCACACGTGGTCTTTACAAAACAGTTACGGCAGAATGTGTAACAGCAAAAAGCATCGGCAAACGTGCCGAGCAGCACCAAACACACCCCAGATTGTGATGGACACCTGAGCATCTCACACCAGGGCCTGGCCATGGGAACTGGCGCTTCCCAGCTGGCACAGCACGGTTTTGGCACAGACAAGGTCTGGTTGTGGCACAGATGTTTCTGTGCCAGTGGTGGGAAGGAGCAAGTGGAGGTTCAAGAAGTGGACATGGAGCCGCTGGTGCTCAGTGTCCTTTGCAGGCAGATGGGGGAACTGATGAGACGCTGCCCAGCTCTCCCTTTTGTCTTTACTTTAAAATAACAGTGAATTAAAACCAAAAAGCCACCCAAGCCCTGCAGTGACTCTCTGCTGTCCTGCCAGTCCCCGTGCTGGGGATGCTCATCACTCACTCGTGGCCGGAGCAGCTCCCAGCTGCCCTGACCCTGTTAATCAGGTAACACAAAGCACCATTTTCATCGGTTCACGCATCATTCATGAGCCAGCAGCTGAGACTCCCCCAACGTGACCCTCGAGGTCTGTGGGCACACAGCAGCCACTGGGCTCCGGGACCCTCGTGCTGCCGTGGTGAGGGGGATGTCCCAGCCCCAACCAAGCACGGGGTGTCCAGGCTGTCACCCACCCTGGCGTGGTTTGTGCTCTGTCCTCGATGCCCGGGTTGCTCATCCCGGGGGCTGTGGTCTCAGCCCGGGTGGGTTATCAGCCTGAGCCCTTTGGAGCCCAAAGCATCTGAAATTAAAGGCAAAGAACAGACAAAACTATCGCTGCTGTAATCCAAACCCAGGACCTTCGGGATCTGCCTGTGGGTTGTGAGCGCCAGACTGGCAATATCAGGAAATATGAAGAAATAGCAATTAAAGTCAGCTTGTTCCTCTCCTCTGGCTGGCCCACTGGCCACTGGGAGAGCGAGAATACCTTTCTGCAGTCACTACAATGCATGTTTGAGGCTGAAAGTATGCTGCTTTGGCAAAAGCCCACATATTTAACCCTGGTGGGCACCGGCACTCACCCCACGGGTCCGGGAGCGCGGCACCGGGGAGGGCAGCGGCATTTCCCAACCTCCCGTCGTCCTTGGCTGCCGACATCGAGCTGCTGAGCAGCGAGCAGGACGCAGAGGTGATAAGCAGCAAGTGTTGAAATTAAAGCCACACTGAAAGCAAAGGAACTGGTGCAGCTCCCCTCCGTGCCAAACCTCCCGTCGCCTTATCGGTGCTGCCCTGAAAACGATGGCTGTGTTGTCCTGCCATTAAATATTCTCCTTGCAGCAGCTCCAGATCTCCTCCATTTCACTTGCAGCACCCGAACGCTCCAGCCCTGCTGCACACCCTGGATTCACACCCTCACCCCTCGGAGCTGAGCCTGGAGCAAAGCCAAAATCCCCACAGAAAAAATGCAGCCAGAGCTTCCAAGTTTCGTGGTAAAACCACATGATTTTGATGGGAAGCCGTAAATCAGTCCCAGGCTCTCTCAGCCTCCAGTAACTTCTTAAAACAAACCTGGGCTGAATTTTAGGACTTGTAATGAAATGTGAAAGCAGGTGAACTGGCCGCAGGCTTCAAGCATCACTGCGAGCGCTGTGCACAGAGCAGACACGGCTGCTCCCGACGGTCCCCATCCTTGGCTTGCACGGGCTGGGCTCTTCCTTAAAGATGAGGCACAACCAAAGCAACTTCCACCTTCTGCAGGTGTGAGGTTCATGACTCCTTGCCTGAGAGCAGAAGAGCCCTGAGTGCTGCTCCATCCCCGCAGCAGCACGGGGACCAAGGGAACAGCCTCGCAATGCAACGGGCGGGACCTGCATTTGGGCAGGGGGGATTTTGCAGTGACTGGGGGAAATCCTCGCCTGGCTGCAGGGATCAGAGCAGCCATGTGAGGGGGTCTGGCCACGGGGTCTTGGGTTTCCATACAACACAAAGAGAAGGTTCTTATTTGGCTAATGTGCCCTCCAAGAAAGGCTGTATCCTTGTTTGCTCCCACTGCTGCATTGTCTGTGCATAAAGACGGGGATAGATCTCATCTGATAGCAGCAATATCATCTCATCCATCTGGACGGGGCTCTTTACAAGACCCTGCTTTAGAATTTAGATCCCTGGGAACTTGGAAGGCAGCAGTGAAACAAAACCCTCGGCAAGAACAATGAAGAGGCTCTCGGTGACGGCCAGGGAGATCTGCAGGGCAGGCAGAGGCAGCGCTGCCGGAGCCCAGGGGTGCAGCTCTGCGGGTTTGCAGCAGGTTTGCAGAATTCTGCTGGTTTTGGGGAATTCCTGGGGGCTGCATCCTGCCCAGGGGAGGTAGAGCTCATGCTGGGAGTGCTGCACTTCAGTGCAAGAAATAGGAACTCAGTTCTTTGGTGCAAAATAGAATCATAGTGATTGGAAAAGACCTTTAAGATCAAGTCCAGCCATAAACCCAACACTGACAACTCCACCTCTAAACCACGTCCCTAAGCACCTCATCTACTCATCTTTTAAATGCCACCAGGGAAGGTGACTCCACAATACCCACAGTGGGAAAGCCCTCGTGTTCACCTCTCCGCATCCGTAGCAGGTGGATATCCAGATTGTCGTCTTTCCTCCCTGGCTGCTTCTTGCCAAGCCCTGTCCTGGACAGAGGCGCCTGGAAGAGCCTCTGAGGACAAACATCTCCAGATGGGCCAGAGGGATGGGATCAGCCCCAGGGAAGGTCCTGGAGATGAGACCCGGCTGCTTGGCAGATTCTGGCTGCAGTTTCTGCCCATGACCTGCAGCTTTGCTCCTTGAACTCAGCTGACACCCGGAGCCATAGGATCACTCTGCGTTAACGGGCTGAGGGTACAGCAGACACCCCCACAAAGCCACCATTGGCTCCCACCTGAGTTTGAATGGCACCCATCTCCTGCCTACGGCACTCCGGTCAAGCTGGGGAGCTCTGTGGGGAGGCAGCAGCCAGCAAGAGCCGCGGGGTCCCTGTTGGGATGCTCCTGCAAGGACAGGGGGGTATGGGGCAGAAGGTGGCCCCGGTGAAGGGTCCGGCTGCTGCAGCTCCTTGAGTGATGCCCGTGGGTGAGCTGGGCTCTGCTGAGCATCACATCACATCATCACATCGCATCGCATCACATCGCATCACACCAGCCCCTGTGCCTCTGACCCCGCGCAGACGTCTCCCCGGCGCGCTGCCATCCCAGCAGCCAGGACAGCCCTTCTAGGCCGGGTTGGATCTCATCGCTTTGAAGCTCCACGCCGACGCGCAGGGTCACGCAGCCAGAGCAGACAGCCCTGGGGAAGAGGCCAGGCAGCCAGGGATGTGACTCAGGAACGGCTCCAGAGACGAGGGGAAAAGGAAAAGCGGTTTATGATGTCTGTGCCGGCGTCCAAGTCAGCAGGCAGGGAAGCGGAGTCCTGATGGAGAGGGGAGAGCTGGGCAGGCAGCGGCTTGGGGTGTCACACTGGTGTCACACTGGTGTCACACTGGCTTCACCTGCACCCCGAGGGCTCCGCTCCCACAGGACACAGCTTGGTTTCCAGCAGCACCCAGCCCCTCTCCTCAAAATGTCCAGCACAGGGAACCTCTGGGTGAGAAGGAGGGAGTGGGCATGAGTAATGCCCCCCTTCACCTTAGTTAAGGTAGCTAATTAGCCTCTCTCATTATCTGGTGACTGAGCACATGGGGGAACAGGGAGGCTCAGAGCCCAGCGTGTGTCCAGCAGAGCCGACAGCCCGTACCCCCTCCCACAGGGAAGGGGCTGGGAGAGAGAAACTGGGGGAAGACAAATGCAATTTGGTGTCTTTTAATCCCTCCCCCTCCTGAACTATTAGATTTTATTGTCACAAACGTTTTCTTTAGGGCAAGGGAATGGAAACTCTGCTCCTTCCCTGGCTGTGGACAAGCTGAAACAGGAGAGAATGACAGAGGGAGTGTGTGAGGATGGGAAGGGACCAGCCCCGCACACCCTCCCAACCTGGGCTAATGCCTTTTGCAGGTGCCGTTGCCCAAACGCCCCGGATCCCCCATTCCCTGGCTCGAGAGGGGTCTGGCCACTGCATGGGCAGAGGGGAGACATGGGCCCCAGCAAAGGCAGTTTTGTCACTCACGTCTCAGATCCCAAGAGGAGACAGAACATTAAAACCAGGCGGTTTTTATCTCAACCTTCACCAGAAAGGCTGCGCCGCCCGCCAGCAGCCGAGCGCTCGGATGCACCACGCAGCGCCCGCGTCCCGTGATGGATTGGCCCTGAAAACAACACCCTGCTAATCTTCCTCCCCACCAGCCGTAAAACTGTCTTCCCAGTTCCTTCGGAGAGGATTTACAGGCACTCAAAGCATCCTGGAGTGGTTGGCAAAGGCGAGAGCCCCTGTAGCGCTCACCCCACACCCCACACCTGGGGTGCATCCTGGCAGTGGGGCGATGCCCCCACATCTCTCAGCTCCCAGCTGTTCTGCCTTAATTCCCCAAAAACTAACGCTCCCCAGTAGGACTTGGCAGCCCCCCCAGAGCAGCTCGACGTCCCCAGGGCTGTGTCTGACCCCTGGGTACAGCCCACGCTGGGACCCTCTGGCCACTGAGGAACGCTTCCAGAGCAGGGCAGTGGGAGCGAGGGCTGGTCCTGTGCTCCCCCACACCCTGTCCGAGGGGGAAACCAAAAACCCGACACGAGGAGAGCTGTGCTGAGCCCCTGCCAAGAGCCACGGACAGAAATATCCTTGATTTCACCAAGGTGTGAATAACTTTTGACACTTCTAGGGCTTATTGCCTTAAAAAAAAAAAAATCCCCCAGCAGTCCCCATTCACACTGCACAGGACTGTGTTTCATATGAATGGAATATATGAATCACTGTAAAGAATTTAAATGCTTCCCCGTACAAAGAAAAGCTCTCTCCCCGCCTCTGCTATTGCGGCCAGGCTCTGCACAGCCTAAAACAAAGGCATGGCAGGGGATGGGGACAAACCCCCACCTCCAAACTGCTGGGTCTGTGGGGCAGCACGGGGGCCGGGGGCTGGCAGGGCTCTGGGTTCGAGTTGGGCACCCGGGGCAGAGCTGGGCACCCTCCATCCCTTCAACCCACCATGTCCTCTGACATCCCAGCGAGCTCCTGACAGCTCCCGTGGTCACGTCTCCGTGTGCCTTTCACGTTTCAGCTCAGCTCCCTCCCCCAAACCCCAGTTTTCAGATTGGAACAAGTTAAATAAAGAAAAATCGCTTTATTTCCATTTCTCCACCCAAACACGCCCGGGCAATCTGCTGCCCTGCTGTCGGGGGGGGATCGGGTCAGCCTGGCTGATGGAAACCGGGTGATTTTTTAGCAGTTTGGGTTTTGCTGCTTCTTTTCCCCTTGGGCAAGAGGGCGAGGAGGGGAAATGTAATTGGAAAGCTGGCGCCTCGCGGGGACGCTTCCCCTGGCATCGCTGCTCCAGCTCTGGGCACGCGGTTGCGTCCGCAGCCCCGGCAGTTCGAGGGAAGCCAAGACAGGGCTCCATGCTCACGGGTTGTGGTTGGTCCCTCAAAATCCTGAGCTAGAAAACCCAAGCATGGCCAGGACTAACCCCAGGAGCCCCCATCTCCCACCACACACCCAGCACTGCCTCTGCCCAGGGGGGGCTCACAGCCACCAGCCCCATCACCATCTCCATGTCCTAAATTCGTAGGATCCGGCTCTGAAAGGAGCAGTTTTGTTTCCCAGTGTCCCTCGCAGACGGATCAAAACTGCATTTTTACAGAAGCAATAAAAATCCCAGGAATTCACCGGCCTTATGATTTATTAAACATGTTCCTTATAGCAAAGCTGCCCGTAGATGAGAAAATATCTCCGGTAGGTTATTGCCTCGCCTGGGGCTACCGTACAGGGGGGATCGTTCCTGGCTTCTTGGGAATGTTCAAAGCCAGGGAACCTGGTAGATCAGGAGCCAATTAACAGCAACACTCTTAAAAAAAAAAACCCAAATAAAATCAGCACCTTGTATTTCCC
>NW_010321696.1:7636-8000 GCF_000700745.2 Antrostomus carolinensis
AGGTGACAACGCCCCGACGGGCCCGGGGCATCAAGCCACAGGGACGTGCCAGCAGTGGCCATCCCAAAGGTCACAGCACTGTCCCCAAAACACTTTTGTTCTCACAAACATATTTTGCAACAGCAGAAAGGAAAGTTGGAGGGTTCGGACACGGCTCAGTCCGGTTCCCCAACACGGCGAAGCCCCCGGGAGCGATTCACCGGGCGCGGGAGGGGATGGAAGCGGGTCGGGGGCAAAGCAGGGTGAGAAAAGGGGAAAGGGGTGAAGGGAAGCGCGGAGCCGGGAGCCCCCCGGGAAGAGGCGCTGGGAAGCCCCCGCCGATGCTTCTCTCGCACGGGGAAAAGTCACCAGAGTTCCCGGGACT
>NW_010321697.1:0-557 GCF_000700745.2 Antrostomus carolinensis
CCCTGCCACAGCCTGGCGCTGGGTGACACCAGCACCCTCCAGCGCTTCTACAACGCGGGTGAGGATGGGACCCGCTCCGCCGGCGTCATTCCCAGTCTGGGGTCTCTATCCCGCTCCTTTTCTCGCTGTTCTGACTGGTTTTCCCAGCTCTCCGGGAATATCCCGGCTCGGCTGCTTCTCTGCCTTCCTCCTCTTTGCTTCCCGGGGTGGTGGGACATTTATTGGGACATTTGTTGGGATATTTGTTGGGATATTTGTCGGGATATTTGTTGGGACATTTGTTGGGACATTTCTTGGGACATTTGTTGGGACATTTGCTGTGTGATTTCAGAAAAGCCAAGGGTGCCCCTCATTGTGGCCTCAGGTGCTGCGATGGCAGAGCCATCCCCTTTCTTTGGGGATATGAACCCTCAAATCCAGGAGGTGGTTCCTCTGTCCCTATGAATTTGGGGTCCCCTCATTGTCCCTGCTGTCCCACCTGCAGACGTGGCCGTGGTGGAGCTGAGTGACTCCAGCTGCCAACCCTCCCTCTTCTACCACCTGGGTGTCCGCGAGAG
>NW_010321697.1:653-907 GCF_000700745.2 Antrostomus carolinensis
TGCTGCTCCAGGCTGGGAATAGCCCCAAACTCCTGGAGCATCCGTGCCGGAGGAGGGGGATCTGCATCCCACCCTGAACCTGGCTGAGCTCCTGTGGTCACGTCCTGCTCCTGGGTGGGATGAGGAGGGGGTGGCTGGGGACCCCGGTGAGCCCCGGGGCTGGGTGCTGGGTGCTCCCCTGGCCCAAACCAGCTGGGAATTTGGAACAGGCACTTTTCCCTGGGAAAAGCTGATTCCTGGGAAGCAAAACGCTC
>NW_010321697.1:946-3344 GCF_000700745.2 Antrostomus carolinensis
CCTGGGAAAAGCTGATTCCTGGGAAGCAAAATGCTCCGCATGGAAGGGGCCAGGGGAGGGGGGGATTTTCATTGCTCGGGGGGGGAAATGCAGATGGGAGCACATCCAAACTGTCCCCAAATGTCACCCTGACCTGGAGGAGCACCTGTTTGGAGACCCCTTCCCAGGTTTGGAGGAGAAGCCGGCTGTGTTTGCAGCCCTGCCCGGGGTGGGGGTCCACACACAATGCTCACAGTGTGGGGGTCACTGGCCACCGTCACAGCTTGTCCCCAGTGTCCCTCTCCATCCCTGGCTGTTTTCCAGGTGACTCCGATCCCTGAGCCTGAAATCAGCTGATTTCTTTGCTGGGGACACTGATGACATCCCTCTTCCTTCCCTCTCTCTCCCCAGGAGGACATCTGCCAGAAGAACTCGGTGCGTCTCCTGTCCCTGTGCTTGCTGCTGTGGTGCTCGGGGGGTGGGGGTTGAGCCCCTGAGCTGCCTCACCCCCCAGTCTCTCCCCTGTAGATAAGGGAGTGAGATCTCTCCCCAGATCTGAGCTGGGGGGGGTCCTCACTCACTCAGAGCAAGCACCAGGAAGAGCAGCACAGAGAGGGGTACCTGGGTTTGAAAGAACCAGGAATGTTCACTCTGGAGCGTAATGATGGCAGTCAGAGATAAAGCTGGTTTGTCTTTCCCCGCTAATGGTTTATGGAAGGTGGTTGTGTTAGTGTGGCCTGTATGGTCCGGGCAGTGTGGGCAGCTTTGGAGAGAGGGGGCTGGTCCATGACATGAGTAGAGAGGTTCTCAGCTTGCCTGGCACAGCTGCTCACCCCTTCTCCCCTCCCTCAGGACCTGTGCGGCCCCTACACCCTCATCCCCTACACCATCACCTCCCAGAACAAGGTCATCTGCTGTGACACCAGGACCATGAAATGCCCAACAGAGCTTTTCCAACCCAACTTAGAGACGGAAGCTGCCTTCACCCCGCTGGCCACCCGCCTCGTCCAGCTGCTGGAGGGGATCCCCACCAACTCCTGGTACTGCTGCCCCCAGCTCTGGCTGTGGTCAAACCCCCGTGCGCACGCGAGCTGGCATGGCTCAGCGAATTGCCACCACCCCAAGAACCCCACATCTTTGCCCCCCATTCCCAGCGGGTATTTTCGGGAGATGATCCGTCGGGATATCCGGAAGGCGCGGGAGATGTACCGGGGGGAGCAGCTGAGCCGGGAGCTGACCCGTATCCAGCAGCGCCTGGACAGCGTGGAGCTGCTCAGCCTGGACATCGTGGTGAACCTTCTCCTGTCCTACCGTGACGTGCAGGTGAGAGTAAGGGAGGGGTCCTGGGGAGGTCCTGGGGACAGTATCAGCGTCCTGGGGACCATATCAGCGTCCTGGGGATCATGTCAGCATCTTGGAGGGCAATATCAGCATCCTGGGGACAATATTAGCATTCTGTGGCCCATATCAGTGTCCTGGGGACCATATCAGCATCTTGGGGACCATATCAGCATCTTGAGGACAATATCAGCATCTCAGGGACCGTATCAGCATCTTGGGGACAATATCATCATCCCAGGGACCACATCAGTGCCCCAAGGGGATGCTCCACAGCCTCCCCTTGCTCAGAGGAACTTGCAACCCCAAAGCTTTGGTCAGTCCAGGTTGAGCATCATCCCACAGAACCGAGGATGGGCAGCCTGAGGGCCACCAGCTCATCCCCACCACTGTCCCCACAGGATTATGATGCCATCATCTCACTGGTGGAGACCCTCCAGGCGCTGCCGACCTGCACCGTGACCGTCCGCTTCCACTACGCCTTCGCCCTCAGCCGGTGAGCGGTGACGGGGGGGGACACACACACAGACCCCGGGCACCCCCATGGCACGGAGTTGGGGGGTCAGGGGACCGATGGGCCAAGCTGGTGGTGCCGTTGGCCGAGTCCCGGTTGTGTGTGTGCAGGCGTAACCGTGCTGGGGACCGGGAGGTGGCCTTGGGGGTGCTGCTGCCTGTGGTGGAGCGTGAGGAGGGGGCTGCACCCGACCTCCTCTGCTTGTGCGGCCGCATCTACAAGGACATGTTCATCAGCTCCGGCCTCACCGACACCGAGACCAGGGACCGAGCTTTGTACTGGTGAGACTGGTTTTGTCCAGAGAAGCTGTGGCTGCTCCTCCCTGGAAGTGTTCAAGGCCAGGCTGGATGAGGCTTTGAGCAACCTGGTCTAGTGGAAGGTGTCCCTGCTGATGGCAGGGGGGTTGGGACTGGATGAGCTTTAAGGTCCCTTCCAACCCAAACCAGTCAGGGGTTCTATGAGACTGGGGACAGGGCTGGGAGCCACCTGCCTGCCTGTGTCCCCATCTGGGGGGTTTCCGGGGACTCTGGGGGGTTCCTGGGCAGTGCAGCCCCTCACTCAACCCCT